>NC_051160.1:185206134-185238649 GCF_013339745.2 Dermacentor silvarum
GATGCGTCAGTATAAAATTCTGGGCATGAGTATTTTATTGGAAGTTCTCGGAAGGGCATTCTGATGTGCTCCGCTGGATCGTGCTTTGTAACCTTCGACAAATGACATGTCGCAGTTTATAATTTGCCTTTAATTTCCTTGCTCAACTCCCTAACGTGTAGAGTAAAGGTTTTCGCATTGAAGGTCGGTTTGAATAGCGTTGGCAGAGGTCAAATCGTTAACGGTTTTTTAACACGGGTGTTCAGGTATTAGATTGCACTTTGAGAAAATGCGTGAAATATATTTTCTTTGCAGGTGGAGTGACCATTCATTAGATTCTACGTATAAACTCTGTATAGGACTTGCTCTGAAGGCGCCTGTGGCCAAGCGAATGCTAAATGGTGAACAGGATCTAAAATCTTCAATGCACTTGGAGCAGCAGGAGTGATACACCACAGACCATAGTCCAGATGTGACCGTAGAGGCTCCTGTACAGGTTCATTAAGCAGCCCCTGTCACTGTCCCGTGTCGTGTGCGCAATAATTTTAAGAATGTTGACTGTTTTCAAACATTTGGTTTCGAAATACGCTGAAGAAAACAGTCGTAAAACTGTGTACGACGAAACTGGTTGTTTATTGGGCGAACCTGTGCCCACAAAAGCAAGGTACACTCAAAGCACAACGATAGCGGCGAACACATTCGGCGATAGTCGAAAATCTGATCAGCGGCGAGACGCGTCGGCTTTTATACCTGAGTCATCGAAGGTTCCAGATTAATCCCTGATGCCCGCGTGTCTTCCAGAAAGTTCTAGACATTTCGCGTCGGTCACACAATCAGATAACATAAGCGTCGGTGAAAACAGCAACGGAAAGAAGCATCGATAACGTTCTAGAAACTTCCGATACAGGCGCGTCCTGCGCCGAGCGATAACGTTTAACATTTGTTAGCCGGTGGAAAGCGGCCACCGGTGAAAGATAAACATGTATACGTGTCAATATGTGGAATTAATGTAAGTTTAAAGTCAAGTAAGACATCAAGAAATTTATGCTGTGTGTTCTGAGGTAAGCGCTGACCATATGGAGCTGGATACTCGGCTCTGGGACAAGGCCCCTCTTCCTTGGAAAGAAGACGCAGGAGCTTTTCTGTGGATTCAGCTTGAAAGCCGTTCTGATTTGCCGATGTTGAGACTTTGTTCAATCCAAACTGAACGTGTCGCTCGCAGACTGCGATGTTACACGATTTAAATCTAATCTGCACATCATCAACATATACTGAGTAAAACAAACTTTGTGGGATAAACGAACGTAAAGAGTTCATTTTAACAATAAAAAGGTTACAGCTAAGTACGCCACCCTGCGGTACCCCAGTTTCCTGTGTAAATGACCTAGAGAGGGTATCACCAATTCTAACTCGGAATGTACGGGGTGAGAGATAACTTTCAATTATGCTAAGCATGTTGCCTCGGATGCCCATTCCTGATAAGTCTCTGATAATGCCATAGCACCATGTGGTGTCATAGGCCTTTTCCATGCCGAAAAAACTGACAATAAATATTGTTTATGATCAAATGAATCGCGTATGTTTGCTTCAACGCGCACAATATCGTCGGTTGTGGACCGGCCTTCTCGAAATCCACACTGGTAGGGATCAAGCATGTTGTTTGATTCTAGGAAATGCAAAAGACGGCGATTTATCATTTTTTTAGAAAAGCTTACATAAGCACCTTGTAAGTGCTATCGGACGGTAGCTTGTTACCAAGGATGGGTCTTTAGCCTGTTTCAAAACTGGGACGATAGCTTCCTTCCATGCCGCTGGAAGGTGTCCGGCAGCCCAAATGTGATTAAGAAGTGCGAGCAATGTTATCTGTGTGTCCGTGTGCATGTTCTTGATCATGTCATACATAATCCAGTCTGCTCCCGGCGCAGAGCTTTTGCAGGCGTTCAATGCTGCTTTAAGCTCGGCAATGTTGAATGGACAGTTGTATAGTTCGTTTCCTCTGCATTTGCGGTCCAGTATCTTCCGTTCTTCTATTTCTTTGTGTTTAAGGAATGTATGTGTATAGTGCGCGGAGCTAGATACATACTTAAAATGTGTTCCGAGAGCGTCTGCCTGGTCTTCCAACCTGTTTCCTTGATTATTTACCAAAGGCAGCGGATGCGGTTCCTGCCCCTTTAGCTCTCTGAGCGCATTCCACACTTTTGTTTCTTGGGTATACGAATTTATTCCCGACAGAAACTTATCCCAGCTTGCTCTCCTAACCTACCGTCGCGTGCGCCTTCCCCGTGATTTAGATTGTTTGAATTGAAGAAGGTTTTATGCAGTTGGGTATCGGCGCAGAATGCCCCAGGCTGTGTTTTGCTTTTTCCGAGCTTGCCTGCAGTCCTCGTTCCACCAGGGAACTCGTCTTCCGCATGAACAAGCTTTTGTTTGAGGAATGAACTTTTCTGCAGCGTCAATAATAAAAGCGATGAAATATAATGCAGCATGATCTATGCTAAAATTACTTATAAAATCTCGTGATAAGTATGTGGATTCTTTAAAACACTTCCAGTCAGCTGAGGCGAGTTTCCAGCGAGGGTCCTGCGGAGGGAGTCATGTTGTTTCAAGAAGTCCAGTGCCACTGGGAAGTGGTCACTTCCAAGTGGATCTTTGAGCACACGCCATTTTAAATCGGGGAAAAGAGAGGCAGAGCCAATTTACAGGTCTATTGATGAGTAAGAATTATGATAAAGATTGTAATATGTCGGCTCCTTCACATTGAAGAGACATGCACCAGAGCTCAGAAGAAAGTTTTCTATAAGACGACCTCTTGGGTCACATCGGGAATCTCCCCACAACGTGTTGTGAGCGTTAAGATAACCCACAAGTATGTAGGGTTCTGGAAGCTGATGAACAAGATTATAAAACTCAGTTTTTCCGAGAATACAGTGTGGGGGTATGTATATAGAACATACAGTGACCAATTTATTAAAAAAGAATTTCCCGAATTGACACTGCCTCAAGGCCCGTCTGAAGGGGTACATGTTGACAAGCTACGGACTTGTCTACAACTATTGCTACACCACCGGACGACGCAAGAGCGTAGTCTCGGTCTTTCCGGAAAATGGCGTATTGCCGGCGGAAGTTGGATTGTGTAGACTTAAGGTGTGTCTCTTGAACACACAGCACCTTACGATTAAACCTGTGTAGGATTTCTTTGGCGTCATCGAGGTCGTGTAGGAGTCCTCTGACGTTCCATTGTATTATTTGTGCATTCATGTTGAAAGTGTTTTGTGCTGTGTGTAAAAGAGACTAACTTAATTTACAGAGCCCTTGTCGGGCCCTGTGATGCGGGATTTTTCCTTTTTGGAGCGATCGCAAGATTCTCGCCGCTCCTTAGGCGCTGACGGCGCCGTCTGGCCAGTTGTGTCCATCGCCTCTTGCGAGGCGCTGGACACGCGCTCTTGCGAGCGGTTGGTTTGACGGGAAGGCCTCGCCTCGAGGGACGAGGCCCAGGAGGCCACCAGCCCAGAGGTCGATGGCCCCTTCTTTTGAGATGGCGCAGCAGCGCTAGCTGCAGCCGCAGAGGGGGCGGATGGCGTCACTGCCGGCTCACTGTGTGTGGGCCGGACGGCCGCCGGAAGCGGTTGCGATGCTGCCCCCTAACGCGCCACTTCGGCAAAGGTGTTCTTTGGCAGGTATGATACCCGCCTTCGTGCCTCTTTGAACGAAATATTTTCTTTGACTTTGATTGTAACGATTTCTTTTTCCTTCTTCCACGACGGGCCGGACCGCGAGTAGGCGGCATGCTCGCCGTCGCAGTTGACACATTGCAGTTTATTTTCACAGGATTCGGATGCATGTTCGTGGGCAAATTTCGCACAGGTGAGGCGGCCACGACAGTTCTGCGAACTGTGGCCAAATCTTTGACACTTAAAGCAACGAAGATGATTCGCAATGTAGGGCCTGACTTTGATCTTTATGTATTCTGTCTCTGTGGTCTCGGGCAGAACACTTGTTCCGAATGTGAGAATAATGTGTTTCGTTTGGATCTCTTTGCCACCTCGCCTCATCTTAATTCGTTTTACATTCATTATGTTTTCATCTTTCCAACCTTCTAGAAGTTCAGCTTCGGTTAGGTCCATGAGATAATCATCAGAGACGACACCACGAGTGGTGTTCATCGTGCGGTGCGGGGTCACTGTTATTGGTATTTCGCCAAAAGACACTAAGGTATGTTACTTTTCATGTTGTTTTTTGTCGCGGAGTTCCAGCAGGAGATGTCCACTTGCCAACTTTGTAGCCTTGTAGCCTGATCCTATGGTCTCGGTCAAACATTTTGCAACGAGAAATGGTGATGCAACTCTTACGCTCTTGTCTGGCTTTTCACTATGAATAACGTGAAGGCGCGGAAAAATTTCTTTTTTGTGGCCAAAAAATTGAAATGCTTCTTCGATGCGCCCCCGTTTCTGGCGGCGATCAGGAAGTGCGGGAAAGGAACTATCCATGTATGCGGAATGTGTTTCGGCGGTGGCGCCAGCCACCCACCATGGAGCCAAACAAGGGGACGCTGCAGAATCTGTAAAGGACAGGTCCTGCAAACGCCAACTGTACGCCACCACTATAACCAAATATGGAATATCAAGGTTGGCTACCCACACAAGGTTAACCCTAGCTGCCTGGAAAATTGGAAGTAAAAGAAAGTGAAAAGAAGGCAGGATTGAAAGTGAGGGAGAAAGACGAAGGTTGAAGAGGAGGGACAGGAAAAGGCAACTGCCGATTTCCCTGGGTGGGTCAGCCAGGGGTGCCGTCTATGTGAAGCATAGGCCGAAGAGGTGTGTTGCCTCTGCCGGGGGGCCTTAAGGGTCCAAACACCCGGAATCGGTTCCACCCCAGGATCCCCTTTTCCCCAGACACGGCTCAGCCGCGCAAGTATACACGCGGGAGGGTCCTACCCTCATGTGCTCGGGTACGTGGTGTCGCAGGTCACCAAACGCGTGCTGACGCAGAACGCCCCTGCGGGGTCCACAAAAAAAGGGAATTATTTGCACTGCCAAACTAGAGCAGAGCAAGCGTGTCAAATGGCTAAATAGTGCATTTCGAGTGGTGCTGACTGTCTGCTAGGATGAAATACGGCATGCAAGAGAACATCACGTTTTTGCATTAGGACTGAGCCGGTGCTGTTGTATACACGTCAGTGCAGGGTAGAACACCTAAATGTCCGGTACTCTTATGATGGGCTTAGACAACAATGTGCTCCTGCGGTCTAGGAAGCCTGCCCCTCTTTTTGGTGTCTATGTTACTGGGTTGTTTTAATGCGAGTAGCATCCTTTGCCTATTCCAGACGCTCTGAGCCTATCTATCTATCTAGCATCTTAGCCTACATTGTGACTGAAGTTATCAGACATCTTAGGCCACTAACTATGTGCTCGTGGTCAGTTCATCGTGGTCATTCACACTTCGTGACATGACTCTGGTAACGCCGTCCTCGTTACGCTTCAAGTTGGACACGGACTTAGTGGCTGAAATTCTCCACCATCTTGGGAGACTACGTAGGTGTTTGTAGTCGTGAAACCGTTGTTGTCGGTGGATCGTCGCCAATCAATCTTTGTCATACGACTTACACTACGCCGCCGTCATCACACTATCAACGTCATCCTCTCTGTCGTCAGGCGTTCGTTGTCCTGCACACGTTGTCATCCCATTGTTCACACGTCGTCGTCTTGCTGTTGACCTTATAGCATCGTCATCATTTAAAAATTTTCAAACCGTGTTTTTTTGCTCCATTGAGGTGATTTCATGTTGAACCCGGCGCAGGTGTCATACAGTTGTCGACATCCGCCATTTTTGTAGATGATATTGGGGAGCGCTATAGTAACGCGTGATGATAGCCGAGTATGTTGCATTCATACAATACGACGGAAGCGCAGGCATGGCCACTACAGAAGTTCAATAAACTTGACTTCGTAAATACGTAGATTAGCTACGGAGCTGAAATATTCATCCAATTATCAACAATAGTGGTGAGATAAGGGCTGTGATTTTTTGTGAGCACCTCCACCAACGGTTGTCCTTGCGCACCGTGGAAACAGGTCTCAATAGTCGACTGATAAAATCAGCAACGAACGCATTTCATTCTTTGTCTGGTCTTTCGGAGCTTGAATCATTTTTTTCGCAGTGGCTTCCAGAGATTGCTGCTTGTAATGCATAAAACATATCCCAAAAACGTGACTATCGCGTCTCCAATATGACACTTCGGTGGCTTTGTGTTGATACCTAATGGCCGAATCCAATCGAAAAGTGATTAGTGCATATCCATGTGCTCGTTCTATGTCAGTGCCGTCCTAAAAGCCGTCCCTTTTTAGGTAGGGGACTCTCTTCTGAGGGTACCTGCATGCATTATTTAGAAGTGCGATTCATACCATCTGAAAACACGATATATCTCCTGGATGTTCGTTCTGCGTCACAAAACATCACATTGCTGGTGCTTCCAATATCGATACATGCAAGGTATATATGTTCCTTCATGGGTACGGGAGGAGAGTTGTATGGTGTATGGGAATATTCAATATCGGCAAGCGTGAGCGTTTCGGACACCTCCTTCTCCATCATATTGACACGCGTACTTGTTTACCTTTCTCGTCTGACCGCGTTTCGGTGTGACTCTGATAAGTCGACAAGGAGTTAGCGAGAAACTTGGGCGTGAGCGACGAGACTTAGCGAGTGATTCCCTGAGCAATCGGTGGGCAGTCATCTTCTATTACTTTCGGGACGGGGTAGACTCTGGCTATTCATTAAAAAATTAGTTTTGTTCGGCATAATAGTGTATCTTTACCGCGTACACGTCACTCTGACACGTTGAGCTTTCGTGCTTTTGTGACGCCGCGTCGCAGACAGGCGAAATGGGCGCAGCCCGAAAACTTTTTACCCATTGCGCAGCAGATGGATGGATGACAATTACCATTTTAACGCGGGAGCGTTAAGGGCCCCTGTCGCAGAAAATCCGGCATCGGCATCGATGTCGGCGTCAGTGGCGGTAAATATCATCCCCAACCACCACGACCGCGCAGGCCCTCCGCGTGGGGCAAGGTTTGATGAACACAAATTGAAAATCTCACAGTGAAATCCGTCTGAAAAATGGTAAAGTACGACTTAACCACAACCTACAGACACGGTGGCGTCGAACTGTAATTTGAATTTACCAGAAAACATAATTGTGTTACGAGGAAACTGAAACACAATCGCATATTCCAGCATTCATACCATACCAACACCGGCGCGCCCGGGTAGTTTATATGGAAAATGATATCCAGATGGCACTCACATCCTTGGCAGGCCAAATTGCGACTTCCCCTGCCTATGCGTTTTGGACATACACGCCCGTCGGGGCAATAGCAAACAAGTAATAAAATAATAAAAAAGGTGCTAGGGCCTTCACATTTTATTATAAGAGGACTTTTACTGCCACTGGAAAATTGTCAGTGAAGGCAACTTTAAGAGCATCGGTGTAAGCTTGGTCTTTGTAAGCTGGCTTTGCCACGTTCAATATTGCAGTGAAGCCTACTGAAAGAAAAATGCGATGCGAATGGCTAAAAGGCAAAGCCTTAGGCGTCCTCCAATTTTTATATATTCACCATCCTTTCTGGTGTCTGCTAAAATTTCTCGCCATGTTGAGTATTCTTGTACTAAGAGCTGACTATCTGGCATTCCTCCGGCGCTCTGTTAGCTTAGATATTGCTCCGACCTTTTGTGGAAAGGCGTTCGCCCTAGACCAGACCAAATTTTTCTTCCACTGACCTTTCTTTATGAGAAAACCACGTGAGTTCTCTTCGCTACCAGCTTTGGGTTTTATGATCTCTCTTGAAGTAGAAGCTGTTCCACGATTATGGGCTTCAAAAAGAATCTGCAATTAGTTTCCCAGTTATTGTTGGAGCGTGCTGAAGCAGTTGAAGAAGAAGAAAGACACAATTTGTAGTAAACGAGAAAATTCACTTACCATACAATTAGACGATATTTTTCCAACTAATGCAATGCACCTGCCTTAAGGATTGTAAAGAGCCACTCTCCAAGATTATTTAAAGAAATCAGAAACAAATGTGGTCATAGCGACGGATGCCACGCCGAATGAAGAAAAATGTGGTATTGGTATATTCAGCCCTTTTCTCGACTGGTCATTTTCCCTGCGGCTTCAGACTTTGTCCCAACCGTTTATGCAGAATTTTAGCGGTAATACTGGTACTACGTAAATTAAGCCCCTCAATAGGTTGTGTAATCGTATCAGATTCGTTGTCCTTGTGTACTTCACTTACAGCGCCTAGTGAATCTCAGGTGTTGCGAGTGTTTTAATCATTAGTACCTCATCATTTCGCCAATATCGATTTAGCCTTCGCCAGAAGCACTGGTGAAGGCGTCGATAGCTGGCCCAGAGATTCAACTCCTTGATCATAGCTGCAAGATTTTGAAGGTAGATTATGCGAGAATTCTCTGTACCATCTATAACTAATTCCGCGGATTTGAAACATTTCACATTTTAAACATTAAAACATTAAGCCCCTGGAAAAGAAATCTCTTTCAATCGAGAAAAATTGAAGTAAGTATTAGTAGGCTTTGCTGTCGCATAGCTTCTTTAAATTTCTATTTACACAGAGATACTCTGGCATCCTCGCCGATTTGTCATGCGTGTAGAGAAGATGAGACCATAGAACCTTTTTTAAATTTCTTGTCGACGATTTACTAGCCTAAGAAAGCGAACCCTAGAAACACCACTCTATCTTTGTTCTATCTTTTGGTGCCTCTACACTTGGGCACAGCGACAGGAAGGTTGGTGCTGCCTTCCAGGAGTTTCTTTTAGGATCCAATAGATTAAAATCTGAATGCACATTTTTAGGCCTCCGTTTCTTTGACCCAAATATAATTTGTATTGCTTTATTTTATGGTTACGGTGAAATATTCATAATTACAAAAACACGCAGACTTTAATCTCCATCTTCCGATTCTAACTTAGCCAGTATAAAATTTTGCACTCTATTGGACATTTCATTTCGACCTACCCGGTTCTTGGCCAATCCCCCGGAGTAGTATATCCCAAGGATCTACATCTAAATTTACAAAGGGGCCAGGTGGCGGAGGAGAATAAAGAAGTTAGTAATGGAGTTTCATCGTCATCATCGTCGACGTGAAGAGTACTCTGTATATAATGTGCGGACATCTTACATAATTTGGCGCAGTCGTCGACAAGAACCAATATGTGTGTGACTTTCTATGAGGAGAACTGCAGCAACTCTGCGGTATTCAAGAAATATCAAGTCGAGGACGAATCCTCCACTGACGTTCGCGAACACGTCACTACAGGTGAGCTTCTGAATATCGTTCTGGATGCCGTTCTGAATATCGTTCTCAGTGTCTTCAGAGGAACTTTGGGAGCAACATTCAGTGAAAGTAAATATTCCGCTGCGTCTGTTCAACAAGCTAGTGCTGACACCATTAAAAAGAACTTTAATGCTCCGGCGAACTTCATCTTATGAGCTACCGACAGTTATTCGAGCCATATCAATTCAACGACAGCAAATTTCCAGCAAAGCTCTATTTTAAGACTCTGGCTTCTGCTTTACCCAGGCGAGCAAACCATTCATCACAAATAGTACATCCTGAAACGTTCGAAGGCTCATCCGACTGTCTAGAAGGGTGGATAACTTTCTATGAACAAGCTGCGAAGAACAATAAATGGCTGTCTGATGAAGACCTAGTGATAAACATGCGACCTTTCCTTACTGGGATAGCAAGAAATCGGTATAGTGAGTCGTTTCATGTTAAACTTTTTGTCATTCGGTTTCTTGCATTCCGCTCACTGCATATCACATTTAGGTTGTGGTCACAAGAAACAGCAATGTATATAACAAATGCTAATACAAGGAATTGAAAAGCTATGAATATGTAGTTTTGGCGTGATATGTGATTGTTGCTGATACCGAGTTGAAAAAATAACCTGTAGAATCAATTACTAAAATCTTCTTCAGTTGAATCATTTACTTATGGCCGTGAACATAAAGTGCATGTTGCTCACCGATATCCATTTTTCTGCAGACGTATACTTACTTCAAATGCACCGTGAAAGCCACACCAAGCAACAAAGTAAGTAGAATACACCAAGTAGCAGAAACAATGGAGTAGCAAAAATGCAGGAGCATGGCGACAATTACAAACCAACAAATACCCCTACTTTAAGCAGATTACACGCAATACACCCTACACTGTACTCGTACAAATGCCCCCTTTGTAACGACTACGCTTCCCTATATCACACCCCATGGACGTGCGCCAAAACACAGGTAGCCCCGCATATACCCAACCCCACATCCGAGAAGTGGGAGGCTGTGCTGACTAGCTCGGACGCTCGTGACCAACAACTGGTGCGAGGGTCTGACCAACTGGTGTCCAGCAACAACTGGTAATAAATGTTCTTCCTCTTCCTCCTCCACAAGCAAGCGCCCGAAAGTGGTGCCACATTAAACACGTGACAAGTGTTTGTATGTAATACACCTTCATTCGAAATGTCAGCACGTATTGTTGCAAGTTAAGCTGAAATTGTTAGCATTGCGTGGCTTTCGCGCTTCCCTAAAACACTCAGCCCTATCAAGTGCCCCCGCCGCGAAGCCTGCGCGCAGTTGCCTACGATGGCTATCGTGTATCCTTTCTATAGATATGCGGAAGATATCTGTGTACTCTCGTGCAACCAGTATAAAAAAGATGTATAGGTTCTTATAAAAGTGGCTTTAAAATACCTATATCCGGCCGAGTACGCAGTGTTATGAAAATTCATTTTCTGGACAGAGTGATTGCGTTGTTTAAAAGGAGGATTTATGACTTTATTGTTTGGGTGAAGTGCGACGGACAATACGAAATATATAGAATCGTTTTGGGAGGATTCTATGTATATGCGGAAGATATCTGCCTACTCTCGTTGGAACCAGTATAAAACGCGCTGCTTTCACACTAGAAGGCTCTAGACGGCGCTTGTTTTTGCAGTAGGACAGGCATCATGGCTGCCTACTGCGGGGAAAATTCTCAAGGTCTACATATTTTGTGTCTTGTTTAGAGAAGAAAAATGTGTGCGAGTCTTCAGAAATTACGCGTTAAATCACGAAAACGATGATCCTGGTGGCCTAACGGCGTGTTTTAATTCCAGTCCCTGCCATATATAGATAGATGGCTAGATAGATAGACACAGAGACACAGACACAGACAGACAGACAGACAGACAGACAGACAGACCGACCGACAGACAGACAGACAGACAGACAGACAGACAGACAGACAGACAGACAGACAGACGGACGGACGGACGGACGGACGGACAGACAGACAGACAGCACTTTTATTCATGGCAGTTTGGATAGCATAATAATCAGGCCTACCAAAGCTTCAAAGGGCTTGAGTGGCAGCGCCTGGCTGACAGGGAAGAATGACATAAATATGCAAAGAAGAAAATACAGCCATTCACTTTTCATCTCAAAACAGCGCAGTGAACGCATCACGATAAGTCAACGAAATGGCGAAAATGGCTTGCCTATTTAACGAAGTACACACTAAGCAATTTCTCACCAAAAAGGGTGTAAATCAGCGTGTCCCCAGACGAACACCATTTGTCACCTATTGGGTGCTTAAAAAAGGGGGCTAGGAAAGGGTGTAGACGCCAGCACCTTGGAGGAAGGGTGCACAGCATAAAATTTTAAAGGGTGTAGTAGTCGCACCCTTACCAAAGGATGCTATTTTACCATAACACCCTATGAAATGGGTGCTGGAATGGTGCAGCACATTGATTCACCCGTGAACCAAAAGCCGAAGATTGATGCACGACCGCAAATGTGTCCACAAACGTAGGATGCTCTACTCCGCAGACAATGCCGGGTGACAGACCACATGCTAGCAACTGATATTTGGACAAAACAATATATATATATTGTGCAAAAATATGCATCTTTCGCTATCCCTTCATGAAACTTTTTGTTCGATAGCCACACCAATATTTGGACCACAATGCACGGCATCAATCCACGGCCCCTGTATAATTGCAGAGATGCATACCCACGAGATGGATGCTTGGTCTCCATCCAGACATGCCTGCCATCCAAATAAAAAATTATTCAGGAAAACAATGCATGAGGACCATTCCTTTCCAAGGAAATAGATAATTGCTGAACTGCAACAGTCATATATTTCCCTCGCAACAAAGGCTGATAATATACACTATACAGCACCTAGTCACTTTTAGCTCATTTGAGACACGCGTGGCACAGGTGGATTTTTGTATATATGAGAGTGCGCAATAGTTTTGGTATCAAAGTAAATTTGTTAAGAACATCACTAACATAACTTACGCAACACAATGCATACTACCTGACCTATTTTAATGCAGCACACCACTAAAAAAGAACAGTTGCTAACACTGCATATGGGACATGATCCGCCGCATCGTGTATACTCCGCTGACCAACCACAACCTTAAATGAGATCAGCCTTTGTGACTATGAAATAAGCCAGAAGTAACACACTTCTAGAGCTTTTTAATTTTTTATGCCTAGGTTCTTGCTTAGATAATGAAAGTTAATAGTTAAAAAGAGCTAATATTGTAATACAAAAGACAAATTACCTGTAATATTTAGATAAGAAAGGCCTATTGAGTAGTTTAACCCTTTCTGTGATGCATTTATAAAATGCTAACAGTGACCAAGACAAAGAAAAGCCCATGGGGAATGCTTCCAAATTGTAAAAATTTGGGATGCTGACAATAGAAAATTGTTAGTGTAATCATTTTATGGCTGACAGGTAAATGATCAGAAAGCCGAAAACTACATGCTGCCAGTGGGATCCCAACTAACGACATCTGAAAATAATTACACTAATAATTTCCAAATACTCACACCTCAAATTAAAAAAATAAATAGCATTCCCTTAAGCTTGCCTTGTTCTCGGTGACTGTTGGTTTCCTTCATACGCATTGCAGAAATGGTTAGAGAAAACAAAACGTAGATCGGAAAATTACAGCTAAACTCATGATGTGGTAATGATGCGCAGCTTCAGCACATTCAACATGGCACACTTTTGGTTACTTTGTTCAAGAACCTTGTAGCCACTACTCTAGGGGCACTCAACGTGAGTCCAAGGAAAAGGCACTCCAACACGACAAGAGTGTTGAACAGATTGCGGTCGTACTGGATATTGAAGATTCATTAAGCAGATAAAACAGCCGCCAGCCCCTCCTCCCCATTTTTCACCGCAAACAACTTCTCGCGGTGCACCTCGATGTGGAGAAGGTCAACCTCTTGAACGTCTTCTCCAGAAAATAAGATGCAAGGGGTTGCAGGAACGCTCGGGTCCTGTAGGGGCAAGAAATAAGATTGCATCATCACCGACAAACCATGAATAGTAAATGTTTACCTCCTCATACTTAGTCACCCTTTATAAAGCTTTCTGCATGTTATACATTATTTCAATGTTATACAAACAATGTTAATAATATAAATTGCTAGTTTGACATTTATGCACGCAATTTTTGTTTATGCCGGACGCAAATTTTGGGAGCACGCCCAGCAGTGCCACGCTTCTTGAGATGACAGCTTTTTTAATAATAAATATTTTACACAGATGTTGCTGAGGCCAATGCCCCCTTAATTTAAAAATTACCGAGAACTAAAACAGCAAATTTCTACACCTAGCTGTTTTGTGCATGCCATTTAAAGATGCCCCTTTCACAAAAAAGTCAGTGCATTACAAGGCAGAAGCAAAAGTTGCGTCTATAATCATTCAGGTGATAACACTGAGTGACAACACTGGAAACTATCTGGCATATAGATGCAGGTATGGGCCGCAATTTTTGCAATTTAGGAAGGAGGGGATTGGTCCTTACTTGAAAGTGGAATTTTCAGTTCCATATTTAATAGACTATAGACGCCTTATTTGAGCCACGTGTTTTCTTCTCTTAAATGATGCGGTAGACAGAAATGGTTGGCCATATGGTATTCGCCTAAACCGCCAAATAATTATTAGTTGAATTTATCTTCCCATGTTTCAATTTCAGTTTAATCAATCCAGCGAGGGCTCGGAGGTGCAGTTAATACAAACGACAATCTAATCACTGGTATAGTTTCAATTCACTACAGCGCTTAAACACGTTTCAAGAACTGTAGACCACAAATGGTGTATCAGCAGTTATATTGCAGCTTTTTTCCTGTCTCACTTCACCTACACACCAACTACACATCACAGACATGGTTAGGATGATGAAATCAAAACAAACATCGCGAATAAATTCAATAAATTAATTATTCAGCGTTCGTAGGCCAATTATACTGGGCGACCATGAATAGAAATGTTTAACGCATCATTTGGAAGAAGAAAATATACACGCAAAATTTGTTGCTTAATGTATGCATTCTTGGTGAACTTTTGTGCTATACAATCGGATGTTATTTCTTGCACCTAGTTGCTAGACATATTACAGGATCTTTGCCGCTATTACTTTGCGGTTGCTTTGGCTCTGCTCATCGCCACACTTGCAAATGAAGTCTCTCTTCAGTCCATTGCCATTCAACATTCCTGTAATTATAAGCTTGCTCTGGCCCTGGTCGTTACCACCCTTGTAAATAAAATAATATCTTCAGTCCATTGACATTTGAAACGCCAGTAAGGTTAAGCGTACAAAGTCTGAAGATGCAAGATGCATGCATGCATTCAGAGTAGTAGCTGGCAGCTTCCCGGGGAACACCTTTATGTTTTTAGAGTACTTGCTTTACTTATTACATGGCTACTTTGTTTGCAATGTGATTCTTAAGAGCGCTTTTATATTATTGGCTCCCAAATTTGTGGGGAGCCGCCAATACGATAGTGCAGCCATTGTCCGTGTATGGTATTTATCTACCATGTTTATTTATATGCCATATGTTGCTAGGCAGCAAATACACAAGAAAACAGCCCACAAATGCAGCATAACTGATAGTTGGGCGAGTTGGAACGAATAGTGAATTCATAGCGCTCGTGTTTCCCCCCTTCACTGTGCCCGGGTCGATTGTGCGCGCAAACAGATTTCACTATACACCCACAAATGCTTCACATAAGTATACATTTCCTGAAAAAAGTTGTCGCAGTTTCACCTGAAAGGTGAAGCATCAATTTCGATAGCACATTTGAAGAGAGCTATACGGAGTAATGATAGCAGCTCTATCAGCTGTATAAACTTGGACATGCAGCAGCACCGGCAACACGCAGAACTGTTGTCGACGCCGTCGGCGTTTTGCCCGCGTTCGCTCAAAATGCGTGCGGCGTTGGTGACTGTTTCCGGAGCCTCTGATATAAATAGGCACTTGGTGCCGCAGCTAAACGTCGCCTCCCTTCCCTCCCCCTCCCCCCCACGGCCTTTCGTGCGTCGGAAGAAGGCACGTTTGCTCTACATATATGGTGATTGTAGAGGAGGAAAGAGACGCCTACTTCTGCAGCCCTTAAGGGAGCACAGAGCAGAACGCGCGTTTGTTCTCCGCCGTGCGTTCACTCCCCGTGAAAGCGCGCGTCCCTCGCGCACTTTCACTCGCACATACAGCGTTCGGCGCGCGGCGACGATTTCATCTCCATTAACGTCATACGGAACCTCACGGCGACGGCGACGGCGACGGCAGAAATCTGCTTTTGAGTGTCCATATAATTGCTATCGCAATAAAACAAACACTGCTTAAAAACATCAGTAAATAATTTTCGTCACTACGACAAGAACGTTACTGTTATCCTTCCGGCCACATCAGTTTTTTCAGAAAGTTGTCGCAGTTTCACCTGAAAGGTGAAGCATCAATTGCGATAGCAAACTTGTACAGAGCTATACGGAGTAATGATATTAGCTTTATCAGCTGTATAAACTTGGACATGCAGCAGCATCGGCAACACGCAGAACTGTTGTCGACGCCATCCGCGTTTTGCCCGCGTTCGCTCAAAATGCGTGCGGCGTTGGTGACTGTTGCCGGAGCCTCTGATATAAATAGGCACTGCGTGCCGCAGCTAAACGTCGCCTCCCTTCCCTCCCCCTCCCCCACGGCCTCTCGCTCGTCGGAAGAAGGCGCGTTTGCTCTACATACATGGTGATTGTGAAGGAGAACAGAGACGCCTACTTCTGCAGCCCTTAAGCGAGCACGGCGCAGAACGCGCGTTTGTTCTCTGCCGTGCGTTCACTCCCCGTGAAAGACGCGCCCCTCGCGCCCTTTCACTCGCACATACAGCGTTCGGCGCGCGGCGACGATTTCTTCTCCAAATGACGTCATACGGAACCTCACGGCGACGGCGACGGCGACAGCGACGGCGACGGCGACGCCAACGGCAGAAATCTGCTTTTGAGTGTCCATATAATTGCTATCGCAATAAAAGTTGTCGCAGTTTCGCCTGAAAGGCGAAGCACAATTGCGATAGCAAACCTGTAGAGAGCTATACGGAGTAATGATATTAGCTTTATCAGCTGTAAAAACTTGGACATGCAGCAGCATCGGCAACACGCAGAATTGTTGTCGACGCCATCGGCGTTTTGCCCGCGTTCGCTCAAAATGCGTGCGGCGTTGGTGACTGTTGCCGGAGCCTTTGATATAAATAGGCACTTCGTGCCGCAGCTAAACGTCGCCACCCTTCCCTCCCCCTCCCCCATGGCCTCACGCGCGTCGGAAGAAGGCGCGTTTGCTCTACATATATTGTGATTGTAAAGGAGAAAAGAGACGCCTACTTCTGCAGCCCTTAAGCGAGCACGGCGCAGAACGCGCGTTTGTTCTCCGCCGTGCGTTCACTCCCCGTGAAAGACGCGCCCCTCGCGCCCTTTCACTCGCACATACAGCGTTCGGCGCGTGGCGCTGAGCCGTGCTCCCTCAAGGGCTGCAGAAGATAGCGCCAACCTTTCCCTTTCCCTCAAGAACCACTTACCACCACCACGGCGACGATTTCTTCTCCAAATGACGTCATACGGAACCTCACGGCCACGGCGACGGCGACGCCGACGGCAGAAATCTGCTTTTGAGTGTCCATATAATTGCTATCGCAATAAAACTCAAACAAATGGAAATTATACAGAGCATTCTCTTGCCCACAGAATACATGGCTGCTACACGTCCAATGCTTTGATTCAAACATGCGCACCACCAGTTGGGAAGTGTTCACCTCAAGCACTAGCTGTAGAATGTAATCTCAGAGCAGTTTTTTGGAACAATCACAGGCACACCATATGGCAAGGTTTTATCATGTCCCTTACCAGACAGCCGCAGTCCTGAAATAACAACCATATATCTAGGGAGTTGGACCTTTGGTCATTTTTTTTTATCCGACAAACTTTTCCTTTGGTTGTTGTCATGCACATTTCCTTTTCGGTGAATATAATTTTTGACGAATGAAATTAACTTTTTTCAAAAGTCACTAGAAGTCCACACCTCGGCGTTCTTGTTCGCGTGAACAGTTTAACCAGTTTTTAACTTGTAATGGTAATGCTTCAAGCTATTATTGTGGAAGGAATTGCTATCATTAAAAAAGTTGCATATATTAAGTAAGGTAGCCAACGGACAAAACCGCAACTGGAAGTGTACTTCACTTTGGACTATAGGTTGACATGTTAGCACTGGTTGGTCACGCTGGGTTCAGCAAATAGCATGACGTAAAAGACAACGGCCTTTTTCCTTGATGTGCTAGTGAAACTCGTGGAAACTGAGTTTTTCTGTAAATCGAACACCTACACACACCGGCAGATAACGGCAGTTTGGCTCAAACCACTCCACATCCCAAAATACATTGGTAGTCGCGACGCAACTGTTAAGACCATCTGCCGTTCAAGAGAAGACAGAGAAATTTAGGAGAAAGCGATTATCATGGACCTCATGAACAATGGCTACAAAAGGAGCTTCATTCACCACATGTTGCGACCACTTCACCTGGGCCCTCACCCCTCCAACACTTTCCTACATGAATCGTCAGTAATACTGCCTCGCGCCAGCCATCCCTTCGAATCTCCGTCACGTACATTTATGGTATGAGCGAACAGCTAGCCTGAGTGCTTGGGAAGGAGGCTATCCGTGTACCGCAAAAACCCACATCAACGCTTGCGTGGTTCATACCCCTACCAAAAGATCGGCGTCCAAATAAGAAGTTCCCACGATTAATTTACCAGTTGTCTTGTGCTGAGTGCTACGCCCCCTACATTGGTGAGACGAAGAACTTCCCTGAAAGAATTCAGCTGCACAAAAACAACGTACGCAGTGTTAATGCGGAGCGCAACGCCCTCGCAGAACATTGTGAAAAGCATGATCATCGTATCAACTTCGGCGGCACCCGTGTCATTCGCACTACAACTGCAGTTCAAGAGAAGACGGAAAAATTTATGAGAAAGCGACTATCATGGACCTCATGAACAATCACACGAGGAGCTTCTACCTAGATTCGTGGTATATGCAGGAGCACTTCCAAGCGAATAACTGCACGACCTTAAAAACCACCTTAGAGCACGACAACAAACAGACCTAGACAGGAAATGGTGGAAAGAGCAATGGTGGAAAGGACAACACAAGACCGCTCAATAACCATATGCATGGTCTTTCCGAACAGCCATGCTGAAGAAGAGTCCGAATTGGCCTCGAAACGTTGCGTCAGTTTTAAATTAAAACAAAACAAAACTCACAGCTTCTTTAATAGGCTAGACAGACTTCTCTAGATGTTCACCTTTATAACTAAGATGTACACTAGGGTGTGCGCACTGCAGGTGTTGCAAAAATTGTGCGCGGCACATTGACAGCGCTAACGTTCTTGGTAAAACCAAAGATCACAAGTAAACTCCTGGAAGCGCATCATATAAGGAAAAGATGCAATAACTCTATGAGCAAGGCTTCAGTTGTCTTGTACAGATCAAAGTAGGACCTTTTTTGAGCCTCAAGATAAGATTCACGTTAAAGTGCACGTCGGCCCTCAGTTCACCATTGGGAGGCGTCTTTTGTTTTGCAGTGTGTGCATGCGTGCACGATGCAGCGTTTATATTTAGCCTCTGATGTTGCAAGAATATTTTGAGAGTTATTGCGCTGCAGTTGTGTCCTTGAAAAATGAAGCTTTTTCAGAGATCACGTGGGCCTGACTACGCAGAATGAGAACTTGTCTTCACAGGAATTCAGGTTAGCCATTTAAAAGTAATTTATTCCTTTTTGAATGAGCCCGGATATCTGTTCTGATGTGAGGCTTCCCGTGTTCGATATAGAACTATCACAGTAATGCGCAGCGCGTTTCTGACCAGTTTTGAGCAAAGCTCATGGGAACTAAACATGCATTGTACGAGAACAAATTCTCCAGAAACTTACCTCTTGCGCAAAGATGACACACGATTAAGTAATTTGACATTGAAAGATGGTATCCGAAGTGGTGCAACTGTTAGGATGTCTGCAAAGCGAAATGTTTATAGCGAACTCTTCATTTCACTTTTTAGTATCTTTCTAAAGTTCCCTAAATATGTCACATAATTTGGTTTTGCAAACTAATCAGGCTATGATTTCTGTACCTAAACTAACCAAACACTGGTGCTAGGGTAACATCCCCTTATTTATGTCCACTGCACCTTGAAGACCGTTCGCATGGGTCTTCCAATACTGTCTAGCGCCTGCTATAGCACAGAATATAGCACAGAATAGCGCCAGTTTATTTCCACACATCAAACAACGTACTATTGAAGAATTTGAGTTTAAGACCAAATATGAGTTGAAAACTTCAAGAACTGTCTTCAAAGAACCAAATCATTAAACACACATGTACTCTAATGTTATGCCTTTGAGATGAAAACCTGTAAGAACAATGTGGCGGAGTGTAGGTGCAAAAGATGCCGATGAAGCCTTTGTAACAGTACTCACGCCGTGTTCGCAGCCTCTCCGGTGACATCTCCAGAGCCATTTCAAGTGATGCCATTACACTTGCTTCGCAAGGGATGTGCTTTATTTCTGTCATTTTCACAATTTTCTTGATCCCTTTTGCAGTACAAGGTCAAGGGTCAATCTTAGTTATTGTTGCAAAGTCTCTGCAAAACTGCAAAAAGATGCGTCCAATGTGCACTACAACAAGAACGCATCAAATACATAGCCGTTATTTTTACAATGTTATCTACAGGCACACCATTACTTTGAAGATTAGGCAAGCGACAGATGTAAACAATCTAAGTCAGCACTCCGACCTCACAAAATAGAAATGGCGATTTTTTTCTAAAGGTGTATGTGAAACTGAAAATTTCTAGTTACAAAAAAAAAGAAAACCAACTTATGGTGCTCATTATTTATTCTGTTTTATTGAAATAAAAGTGAACCGAGGAATTGTAATCATGTCTTGGCGACCACTCCCCGTTTTCGCCCAAATACAGAAAAGCTAAAAAAGGAAAATCTTGTTTTCGGTAAGTTTAAAAGTTATCTGTTCAACACAGCTCTCCAGTTTTTTTCACATATTAGCACTGCACACACATAAGCACTACGCACACACACACACACAATGTAGTTCAGTCAGTATTCATCACAAATGCCAGTGTCTTCATTGAAGCGTTGAACGCCTTTCACTCCTTTGTGGTGTACCTTTTGATGGCCTTGCGTCTATTGCGCAAGGACAGCCTCGGTGGCATAGCTAATGAGTCTTCAGCCCAAACGCATTAGAGCACTAACATTTTCATGAGATCGATATTAAGAAGGCAGTAGAGTCTTTTTTGTAGTGTAATAGAACCTGTGTGTGCATTAAAATTGGTTTTGCAAACAGTTAGAGAAGCTCTAGTTCTTTTGGAATGCAGCCGCATCCACAAACAAGCAGGATCACTTAATGTAAATGCTGTTTCATTTATAGTAGCAAAAGTTTACTTACCCTCTCAAAGCTCATCATGTATGGGTACTTCCGCTTCACCTCATGATACTATTTTTGCAATGTCAGAATTTTTTGGCGATATGTTAAGGCCATCTTTTCATTGATTTGATCCTCGTCAAGAAAGCTTTTGCGAGATTCACCAGCTGAGCCACTCTGTGTGCATTGACAAACTTGTTTCGTCTACTCCGACTATTGCACAGATAGCAACGTCCTGATGGAAGCAACACCAATGTAGCTGATTGTGGCATAAATACACTTGCACTATGCAATGAAACATTGCAGAAATGTTCAAGAGGTATCGTCAAGAGCTATCGGCCTCATTTTTTATCTTTTTTATGCGATCCAATTACACCAACACAAAACCACGTAGGATTTCGTGAGCCATGAAAATAGACAGCGGAATGCCCCACACCATGTTTTGCACTTTGTGCCGCTGGAGTTCCACTGTAGCCGTTTCTTCACTGCCCTTCCTGTGGGGCCCAAACTTCGTGCGGTTCTCGCCCACGCGACCGTCACTAGGGAGAACCTACCTTCTAGGGTTCCTGAGAGTTGCATGAACAATAAAATAATATTGCGCTCCAATTCAGAGGTCACTTATCGTTAAGGAAAGGGCCAAACGAAAATTTTAGTACGCATCATGGAAACCAGGAAAACTCAAAGCAGGGCGAACACAAATGACAACATATACTGACTGCTACCAATTTTAAAGTGGTTTTATTAGCATGTGCACTGAGTTCTGTCAAGAAAGAACCGAAAGAATTAAAAGCTTCTAGGACGCTAGCAACGACCACCGGTTTTCACTGAGCGCCCATAGCACATATACCGCAAACGAGTGGCGACCGAAAGGAGCGGCCGGGGTGCACGTGGGCAGCTAGCCTGAGACACCCCAAAAATAAACGGGTCAGACACAATTTCTGAAAGAAATATACGTAAGATTTTAGGTAGAGCAGTTTCTTTACGAGCGTGGTCGAAGGCGGGCCGACGCATGTCTCTCCGCTCGTGTAGATGATGGAAGCTTCTTAGGTTTCCCTAGGTATTTCCCTTAATATTAAAACGCACGTATGATGAAGCTTCTGTCCGCAGTTATTACGTTTGGAGGGTATGGGAATATTGCTCAATCTGCCAGCCTCAATGAATTTGCATGCTCATGGATTTGTACGATAATGGATGTGCCCAGAATCGCACGGCATAGAATCCCGACAGCTGACCTTATAATTCAGCAGGCATTTATTTATTTATTTATTTATTTATTTATTTATTTATTTATTTATTTATTTATTTATTTATTTATTTTCAGTACCCTCAGGGTATAAATACATTACAGAGGGGAGGGGCATACAAAGTAAAAGTGAACACAAAAAATAATAACATAAGGATAACATAAAGGTAGAAGAATTACACATACTTATACAAAACATATACAGCATATACGAAGCATTAGACCGAATAATTACATAATGACATAAAGCACACAAGAACGTAATGTGTGGTACTACAATAAGCTTGATAGGGCATTTTTAAAGGCAGTTGAATCAGCTATGTCCGTTATGAAGGCAGGTAAGTGATTCCAGTCCCTTGCGGTTCTAGGGACAAAAGATTGCGAGCCTGCAGTAGTTGAAAAATACGGTATCTTAATTAACCTTATGGGGATGATCAAGCCGGAGCGAGCGAAATGGCGCTAGTAGGATGAACAAGGATCGAAGAGTGGGGTTGTGGTAGTACATTTTGTGAAAGAGAAAAATGCGTGACTGCTTTCTACGGTTGGCCAGGGAAGGAGGACCAAGAGTAGCTTTCATTTCTGTGACGCTGGCACTGCGATTGTAATTAGCTGAAATAAAGCGAGCGGAGCGATTTTACAACTGCCTCTATGCCCTGTATCAATGTAGAGTGATGCGGACCCCACACAGACGAGGCGTATTCTAGCTGGGGCCGAACGTAAGTTGTATAAAGTAACAGTTTTAGTGACAGCGGGGCAAGGTAGAAGTTTCTCTTTAAGTAACCTAACGTTTGGTTCGCTTTAGCTATTAAATAATCAACGTGATGTTTCCATGATAAGTCACTGCATATGTAAACACCAAGATAGCGATAGGAAGCTGTGGTTTGCAGGGAGTTGTTGTTAAGAAAGTAGGACGGAGAGATAACATCACGCCTAGTTACGCGCATGCTTTTGCATTTAGCAACGTTTAATTCCATATGCCACGTGTGGCACCACTCTGTTACGATATTTAGATCGTTCTGAAGTGATGTTACGTCGGAAGCGTTGGCTATTTTCCGGTAAATGACACAGTCGTCGGCGAATAAACAAGCTTGGGAAGAAATATTAGCAGTTAGATCATTGATATAAATGAGAAATAAAAGGGGTCCAAGGACTGACCCTTGAGGTACGCCGGAACCGACTGGAGCCAATGGAGAATCGGAGCCGTTAGCTGTAACATACTGGACACGACAGGAAAGAAATTCGCGAATCCAATCAAGTACTTGCGGGTCAATATTTAACGCATTTAGTTTATGTAACAATAAGGAGTAAGTAACCTTATCAAAAGCCTTGGCGAAATCTAAAAAAATACAATCGACAAAAAATCCGGAGTCAATATACTCATGTAAGTTATTTGTGAAGGTGATAAGTTGGGTTTCACATGAGAAAAACTTACGGAAGCCATGTTGCGAAGTCGAGAAAAAACTGTTATCCTCTAGATAGTTGACAAGATGTGTGAAAATGATATGTTCAAAAATCTTACATGGAACTGACGTGAGTGAAATAGGTCGAAAGTTTAACGGGCTATTTCGTTTACCTGATTTGAAAATTGGCACAATTTTACCTATTTTCCAGTCCCCTGGTAAAGTACAAGAGTCATACGATTGCGAAAAAAGGCACTCTAGAATAATTGAACAGCACTCTTTCGTGTTTTTGAGGAATTTTGTATTAATCTGATCTGTTCCACAAGTGGAACTTAGTTTTAGTTTGTCGATTATTTTTGCGATTCCAGCTGAATCAAAAACTATCGGATCCATGGGAAGGTAACTGAATCGTGGAAGGTTAGGCGTCGCAATCGATTTCGCAGATGAAAATGATTGAAAATGATTTAAATTGCCAAGGCATTGCTAACCCCACAGCCATAAAAAATAAGGAGTAATTTACTTACAGTTTCTAATCGGCGCAATCAATTTCGACAAGACTGACACAGAGCTCTGAAAATAAGGGACGCGCATGCATTTTTCTGGAAGCGTGAAAATCCTTACCGGCGAGTGTACACCGTAAAATACAGATATTTAGCTTTCACCTGATATTTAGCAGCATTGGGCTTGTGGCGTAGTTGATTTATGATCGCTTGCTTTTAACTAAATTTGACGGTTTTAATTATTTAACCACTAATTTAATAATTGTTCAGCTGCCTTCAGGCGCCAGTAGCGTCACATGGCGAGTGCAAGCGTGCACGCGCCTACGAAATGCTACAGACTGTAAAAGACCGTAGCAGACGCCGTTTTGTCTTGACAGAGCAGCGCCGCCGCACCTTCGTGTTCGTGTCCGACCTTGGCCGCCCACTATCATCTATAACAAACAGAAATGACATGAAACATGCAGTAAGCACTTCACTTGTGGTGCACACTGCAGACAGATCGCGCATGCTGAAGCTTCTACAAGGAATATCACGGTGGCGCGGGAAGCGTCGACGAACTTTGATTTTTATATCAGCCGATCCTCCCAGTGATATAATATTTCAGTTGCGTGCTTGGAAACTGACGATTAGTGGACCCACCCCAGTTGTAGAGCACACCTGTATCAACTTTGTTAATAACTAGCACACTATTTTCACCGCTTTTTGTTGATGTAAATTTAAGGACACAATTATGCTGCAGTTGCCCTGTTTATTAGATCAACATTTTTAATACACCTTTTTATAAGGACTATACAATCAACTATTCTATTATACCGTTACAGATACACACATTATCGATGAAAAGTACAGGGCGATGATTTAGATTGGCGATAATTAGCCATTGCGGCTACAGTACTTCGGTTGAGGGCCATCTATGCATTCCTTTGTATAGGCCACATTGTCAGCATCTCTTTCAACTTCCTTTCTTTTTTCGTCATATTTATCTATACACTCCTTCGGCACATTGTCCTTCTGCTGATCATCCACTATCACATCGTGAACGGGCCTATCTGAAAGAAATATTGATCGTTCAGTCTTCGGAAAATATTTGTCTGTCCAATGCAATGAGGCGAATGTATAAACAAACCGTGTAAATGAGGTAAAATTCTTAAGCTTAATAAATCAGGTGCGAAGCATCATGAGGGAGTAAAGCTAGGACAAATGCAGGTTAACAGTGAAACATTTAAGGTAGAATTTGCGCATTCCTTGATTCTGGGGTAGTCATCACACTTTATAAATACTAGTGGTATGAAAAGTGTTTTTACTTCTCTCGTCTCTGAATAATGCACCATGCGCTGTTCAGTATTTCGGTTTTTCGACAGCTAAGACTAAAGTGCTTTGCCACACTCTACCAAGTAAGGAAGTGGCTACTGTTTTCCTAAGTGTTTTCTGCTCCCATCAGCTCCTTCGATGAGGAGCGCATGCTTTGGCTCCATTTTATGAAAGCCGTAAAACGTGCTCTTAATCCACCCCACGTTGGACGAATTTTGAGATTACCATAGCGTGCAGCCGGTTTTTACTCGATTTTACTTCCGGCGCTTCTTCGCAGACATGCTCTTTTAAGCTGCAATCACTACAAATTCTCTGTCATCAGTGCCCCAACGTCACGTTTCTTCTCCCCGCGCTTCTCATATGCCATTGTTCAGTAGCTTTTAATCTCATTACATTGTTCGGATAAGAAGAAGTGATCGTGGCGAACTGCCTCAGCTTCGATCTGCCTCAGCATCAATGTATGAAGGGAAGTAACGCAGAACTATTAAAACGGTTGTTACCTCTTACTCTATTGTCGGATAATGCAGCTGAGTAAGGTTGAATGTACAGGAGTAGCATCCCACAACCCGCAGCTGCTGAGTGAGACAACATTTCAAATCTGTTTGCTACAGAAGCGCCCCAGTACCATAATTTGATGCGTCCTAGTTCATATCAAGAGGTTAATTATAGTCCGGCAGGGCAAGAACAGGGTCCGCGGATACACGTTAGGCAAGCACAAGAAATATCGAGACTGCGGAGGAGATAGCTATTGCGCTAGCAATGTCACAGACCGAATCGGACGTAATAGTCAGTGACTCTCAGGTGGCAGCACGAAATTCCGCTAATGGCCCATTCTCTCCTGAAGCACTATGAATCCTGATGGCCGGTACCGAAAGTCAAGAAAAGATTGTTTATTTTATATGGATACCCGCTCACACCTCCACCTCGCCAGGAGACAGCAATAATATTAAGACGGCGTATGACCTGGCTCGAGGGCTTACGGACCGAGTCACGGCCAATAATAGGGCCGGCACTTTATCGTCTCCTGAGAACAAGGATGCAGAGGAGTGGGAATGGGAAGATCGTATGACAAGATTTAATGACATCAAACAACACTACAAATTGCAAAGGTGCATTTTCCCACCACCTCACCAAAAGCTCAGCAAAAAGCAGTCTGTAGAATGGCGGCAATTACAGACCAGAACTTATCCGAACCCGGCGATCTCACACCTCATTTACCCAGACGTGTGCAAGACAGGTAAATGCAATAACTGTGGTTCTAGAGCTAATCTGGAACATATGATATGCGAATGTCGAGGAATAACAAACAATAATGGGGATGCAGCCTCTCGCGATCACCTCCGCATGTGCTCGGAGATTGTGTTGCTCAGCTTTGCCCCTTACGATCAACTTTGGGCTCTCCAGCGGGCCGAGGAAGCCGCCAGGGCTCAAGAGCTCCTGGCCGTCACCTAGGCGGGACCATTTGCCAGTCCCACAAACTCGCAGGGCCTTTAAATAAAGTTCTTCTTTGACTGACTGACTGACTGACTGATAATTATTAAGGTGAAAGCTTTATATCTCCCATTGTTAAGTCGACCTTCATAGTCATTGAGCGAGAACGCGTCGATGACACGAAAGGCACAGAAATGACCGACGGCCCAAAGAGCAAAGACGCGATGCCGGGATGGTGTAGTCACTTACTACACCAACCCAGTATCTTGACTTACCTATATTGAATAGCTCACGCAACAATTTTTATGGTGTGTGGGTCACCGTCGTCATCCTCTTCTATGAGTAAGTAAAGTAAAAAAACACGTCAAGAAATGCTCTGACTGATGTCACGTTTCTCAGTGCCGTACTATGCCATCGTCGTCATGAGTAAGCGTATTATAGGATGAGTAACCAAATTAAGAGGATGTGTAAGCGAATAAAGAGGACGAGTAAAGGGGATAACTAAGCGAATTAAGGTGGTCAGTCTTTAATGCATCGGCACTTGGGCATTCGCCTTCGTGTTAGGGATAACAAAACAGACCCTGCGAATGTTTCTGTCGTCGCACGTTGCCGCTCCTGAAAAAGTAATCACTTTATAATTTACATTAGGTCTTCTAGTGGTCACTCAAGTTGAACTCGATGCTGTATCCGCTTAGGAAGTCCCAGTATGTTGAGGGGCGTGCAGAATCTGCTGCATGCAATAGCCCTAACTTTAAAAAAAATAGCTATGAACAGGGCTGGAAACGTACTTGCAAGAGCGTAAGATTGGGCGAGTTGGTATTCCATGTCTTGTACTTAATAGCGCATAAAAAGGGGACGAGGCACAGATGGACGACGCGGGCACAGCGCTGTGTCCGCGTCGTCCATCTGTGCCTCGTCCCCTTTTTATGCGCTATTAAGTACAAGACGTACTTGCAAGCTGTTGCCCTCTCGCAACTTTGAAACCTATTTACAGAAAACGTGGTCAAAAAGTCTTTCCACGAGTTTGTCCAAGGATTTCCTACCTTTTCTGTCACTCAGACCTCATACAAAGTCCTCACGACGCATCCGAGGTACAACCGCATGTTCAAACCATGTAAATATCACCCTGCCAACAATTACGGCCACCGGTGTTTTGATAGAAATAAAGCCAGGCCTGGGCATTCGCTGTCAATGGCCCGTCAAAGATGTCCGGTTTTAAAAATTCCATTGGTGTCCGCAGAGACCGTTAGAGGCCCTTTTGCATCATGAATTTCTACAGCTACTGTTGCAAGAGTACTGAAAGTTGGGCGAGTTGGTAGCTATGCATCTTGAAACTGCAGCGCGCACACAAGAAACGAGGACAAAAGACTAAGGTAACAGAATATGCCATGGACCCACCGATGCAATTACAACCTTGGCCGGTTTTAAACGACATGAAGAAACCTTATTGTACCGCCTGCGATTAGGAGTTTCTTTTACGAACTCCTATTCATTCCTAATTGGAATGGCGGACAGTGCCAACTGCAGAACATGTGGTGTTCAGGAAACCACCAGACATCTCTTATCTGACTGCCGTAGCTACGATGAGAGAGGAGTGCACTTCGGACTGCTTTGGGGCACTTAGACGACAGGCCTTTTAAGGAGGAGAAGATCTTGGGCCCGTGGCCTCGTGCGTCTTCTATGTACAGGGCTACAAAGGCGCTGCTGCGCTTTTTGAAGTGCACAAGCCTGCATGACCGCCTGTGACGAAACTTAGCGATGAACGCTTGACTGTATATGTGCAAGGTGTGAACTGTGAACTTCTCTCTTCCTTCTCTTTCCATCCCTTCTCCCCTTTCCCCAGTGCAGGGTAGCCTACCGGGCTCAGCTTGGTTAACCTCCCTGCCTTTCCCCTATGACTTTTCTCTCTATCTCTCTCTCTCTGGCACTGACTCGCAACTAAGTTTATTTTTGCAGCGAAGTAACACACACACACACACATACACACACATACACACACACACACACATATATATATATATATATATATATATATATATATATATATATATATATATATAGTCGACGAAAGTGAGCATGTTCAAGCGCATCCGGAATAGCACTAAAAATACTAAATACATTTTGAAGTATATATATACATATATATATATGCACAAATTCTACGTATCTTAACAACACGTGGCGCTCAAAAAGGCAAATTCTTTGTCAGTATGGCTTTTGATGGCTCACTTACGCACATATCCGCCCGCTTTTTGATATGGAAGGCCTCGGTTATTTCGTGTGTTTGTTTCTTTGAGTAAACAAAATCATGGTATCTGAATGGACAGGTTTACAATGCCAGCGTTTGCTATGCTTGGCTAGGTGTAAGTGGTTATCTTTGTCGAGTGAATTTTGATGTTCTTTTAGACGAGTTATAATACACCGGCTGGTCTGGCCTATGTACACTTTACCGCAAGTTAATGGCAACATGTATACTACACCAACTTTCCATTTTAAAAAGCTTTGAATTTTCTTTTAAGGCGCAGACACACTTATTCTTGTCAATACTCGTCTAAAAGAGCATTAAAATTCACTCCACAAAGGTAACCACTTACACCTCGCTAACCATTTCAAACGTTGTCATTGGAAACATGTCTATTTTGATACCATGATTTTGTTTGCTCATAGAAACAAACTAACACGCGAAATAACCGAGGTCTTCCATATCAGAAAGCGTCCTGATATGTGCGTCACTGAGCCATCTAAAGCCTTGACTGACAAAGAATTTGCCTGTTTGAGCGCCGCCTGATGTTGTTAAGGTACGCAGTTCTGTATATATATATATATATATGTATATATGAAAATTAGAAGCACAACTTCGCGGTTATCTTACGTTTATTATTCACCCAACAGTTTCGGTCGGTGGACCGACCTTTTTCAAGGGATACAGGAAATTCTCGCAGGAATTTCCTGTATCCCTTGAAAAAGGTCGTTCCACTGACCGAAACTGTTGGGGAAATAATACACCTAAGATAACCGCGAAGTTGTGCTTCTGATTTTCCTAAATAGGCTTGGCCCATTGAAAAATCTTGCATGCGGATCGTGTGCGGATGCTCTTGCACACGATCCCTTTAGTCAGATAGGGTATATATAGGTGTGTGTAACTTCCCTTCAAAAATAAACTGAGTTGCGAGTCAGCGCCAGTCTGTTACTTTAGCCTCGTGTCCTCGTTTCTTGCGTGCGCGTTGCAGTTTCAAGAAGAATAGCTGGTGTTGCCGTTGGCTGTTTGTTTCGTGCATATATATCACATCTCGGAGAATATATTTTGTTCTGGAAACACCTTTGCATTTTTCGTAGGAAGCTGCTTGTGCCCATTTCCACATACTTTATTAGTATGCGTCATGGCCATTCATGTTCATGGTCGCTCCTATTTATTTGGAGCATATCCATCACTACTAGGTCTCCGAAAGCATGTAGGCATGCTTTATGAATAACAATTAAAGTTCACGCTAGAAGGGTACCTTTCCGCCATAGATGCAGTATGCACCATTCACGAGGTTGACAGCATTCATATCGGTGACCGTCATGTTGACAAACATCGTCCTTGGGAAATGAGAGTTGTCCATCAGGCGATTAACGCAGGATCGTGAAATAGACTGCGACAACATTGTAGCATTACCAAGAATAGTTAGTCATACGATCGCCATTACTCTATATTTTCACCTTCTCCTCGACTTCTCAAAACAGTCATCTTGCATCATCTTCTTTCTCGTCCACCTTACTACATTTAATGAAGCTTTTTGGTGTCATAAAAAATGTATGTCTTGGGGGGATACGGCTGTACAGTTGCAGCAACATCTGTTATGCCTGGGGGGGGGGTGACTCGTTTCGCATTGAAATGCGCTGCGCATCTCTTTACGTGATGAGCTATTTTATGGTATTGCTCACCAAAGCTTCATTTACAGCAATACTCACAGTGTGTGGAATTCACCTAATTTTATTTCTACTGCTGCTCAATTCTTCGCGAGGATGAAATTAAGCGGCAAGTACATGTTGCGGGGACCATGCCACGAAAGTGCGTTGCTCAACATTACTACTAGCCACAGGACGCACAAAAAACTTTCATCTTCCCGGAAGAAAAAAAAAACGAATAATTGTTAAAATTCTGGAGAAACGCAGTTCCGCCGAAATGTTGTTTGGTATGTCCATTCAGCTCCTTCGCGAGGAAAGACACATCAGTTTAATGTGGTATGAAAGACGTGGGAAGGCATACACGAAGGCCATGTTTCTGTAAGTGTCCCTTGTCGAATATGGCTCGTGAAAGGCACCTTGCTTAGAGTATTTCCGAACTGTCTGGCGCATTCGTGAGTTTCAAAAAAAGTAAGAGAAAAGGGGTCCATACGAGCTAGCTATCGACAACTTAACTAAGTTCAAGTTTGCTTCTTCCTGCCCAAATCGAAATGAAAATCTTATGGCTAACCTGCTGTGCTCATTCATGCTAATGAGCATGCGCGACATTGCAGAGAGCAAATAAATGAAAAAACCAATCTCACGATGTCTGTAGACGGTATTGCGTTAGCATTGAATTAAAATAGTGGCACAAGGTATTGTCACACTGAAATGAGTTATCCATTAGGCGTCGACTCCAGCGGGACTCCTCTTTCGCTCCTCTTTCCTCTTTCGCGCCACCGCCAAGCGTGCGCATCACCTCTCAAATGCATTGCACCCGAGAAACGAGTCATGTGGCAACCGGCTTCCTCTGGAGGAGGAAATAAACTTGAATATGTATAGAGGGGAGGGGAAATTGAGCCCAGGCTGGATAGGGAGACTAGGTCTCTGGACAGAAGGCTAAGAGAAGGGAAAAATACTCTTGGTACTCATTCTACCACTTTCTCTCACTGACAAATCTAGGCTGGCAAATGGTGAGATGCAACAATAGATTGACAGACAGACAGACAGACAGACAGACAGACAGACAGACAGACAGACAGACAGACAGACAGACAGATTTGTTAATAGAAAATGTGTGCACGATAAAAGTTTAATATTGTTAGAAACAACATTTACAATCCAGCTTTACAAGCGCCGGTAACGATGGCAACTAGACCAGCAACAGTCAAAAAGACTCCGTTCGCCAAAGAACTGCGCAGCCATTACCCGGCGTGGTCGTGAACAGCCCAAGAGAGCCAGAGTAGTTTTTTGCTGTTCTTGTTGTTTTTCTTGCGGTGTGGAACATTTTATTATCTTGTAACGTTGGCAATTTAAAACAATGTTAATAAAATTTACTGCAGATTTTTCTTTCAATAATACTTTACTCATTTTTTACTCATTACTAACGAGGCTACACACTTCGCCGCCACGAAGTGAGTTCGCCGAACACACTCGCTGGCGAGTGCGCTCTGCAGTGAGTGTCACTAAGCGTTCCCGTGAAGCAGCAATGACACTAGCCACGAAGTGCACTCGCTCAAAGTGCACTTTATCTTGCCCGTGTGGCACGGGTATAAGTTGCAATCTAGCTGCCAACCAAACGAACCAACCAAGCCTTCATCATCATCATCAGCCTATTTTTATGTCCACTGTAGGACGAAGGCCTCTACCTGCGATCTCCAATTGCCTCTGTCTTGCGCTAGCTGATTTTAACTTGCTCCTGCAAATTTCGTAACTCTATCACACCACCTAGTTTTCTAACGTCTTCGACTGCACTTCCCTTCTCTTGGTACCCATTCGGTAATTCTAATGGTCCACTGGTTATCTATCCTACGCATTACATGGCCTGCCCAGCTCCACCGTAGGCTACTTGAAAATAAACTATATTGCCCCGCTGTGCTAAAACTTTACAT
>NC_051160.1:185238749-185265874 GCF_013339745.2 Dermacentor silvarum
AACTGAAAGGGAGAAATTGATGGGTGAAATTGACATCTCTTGTGGCACCATGGCAGAAAAGGGTAGGTGTGGCTTGGTGAGCATATATGAATGAATCTGCTGCGATTGTGCTACTCACGCACAAGGAGCGACACTTTGGTATTTTATTTACAGGCAGTAAAGTGATAAATAGTGTCAGTGGACGCTGGCGTGATCATGACAATACCACCGTACCGATATGGGTCATAAACGGTTCTAATAAGGGAACATCTGCAAACCCTCACGGTCCTTTCTCATGTTTCTTCAACTGTTCAAACACGTTAAATTTAGGGTAGGAAAATATTCTTACAGAATTACCGAAGAATTGTACCAGTAATTATGTCATGGTGCTGCGATCTGATTCAACAATAGGGTTAGTTAAGAACAGAACATCAGAATGCTATAGCAACTTTGGTGATTCTAGCCGAAAACAATGTCTTCTTGTAACACCTTGTGGGCATAACTCAAAAAGGGTGTGGTCTGTGATTGGAATCGTTCTCGATTTTTACACAAACTACATTAACACGTCCCGGTGTCTTTTCGCACAATTTCCAATACTCCTCTGCGTACGTCGTGGTAAAAGGATATGAAGACCTTTAGTATTTCTGAAATTTCGTGAAGGTATATGGGAATGGCTCAAATGATAAGACACGTGCGCTGCATATTGAGGATAGAATGTTTATGTTTCGAGGTATCGGTTTGGACTAAGCAAAAAAGCTTCTGAAATAATTCGGACAGCCTTCATTTGAACCGAAGAACCAGTACGCAAAAATTCTGCTTTGATATAATGCAAATATGCTCAGTCAAATAGCTTCTGTATTTCTTTGTAAGAATACTACGTCTGGGGCTGCAGCCAAGTTTTCTACTTCTGTGCCTTTTAATTGCACACACTGGACACTATTTATTTTTGTGGTACGTTTCAAGCTGCACAATAATCACACAAACACGCCTTTTCTATGACATAACTAAAGACGCAAAAATATTTCTTACTAATGTCTTCACAAATGTTTGCCTTAAGAAAGAAATGAACTTTCAAAACACGTAACCTGGGTTTATTGTCTTAAATACATTACACCTAAAGTGAAAAAGAAGTTTGGAAGCACATTCGCATGTTCACAAAACCAGCGAGCAATTTTTTAGGAAGCCGTTGGTACAATAAAAAGAAACCAAACAAGAACCGTAACTAAATGATCTGCATTTTGCAATATGCCATCTGGCGGGAAACCACCAAACTAAGCAGTGACAAAGGGATAAAAAAATAACGGTGCCGCTGGCTTCGAACCTGCGAACTCACAATCGTGGTATCAGTGATCCTAATCTGTGATCACGCAGAACGCTCGGCTACCGGTTAGACTTGCTGCTGGAGGTAAAACTATGTTTATATACGTACCACAATAAATTCTGCGACCTTGTTATGAAAACTGCGATTTTGGAACGACTTTTTGTCATTTCAAGAGCTGCTGCTGCAACTAACTGAAAGCTGAGTCATTGAAGTCGATAAATCCCCGGTAATACGTCGATCGATGCAGTAAGCTCATCGCAAGTTGCTCTTTACTGGCCCAAAAAGCCTTCAAAATTTGGCCTTTTCCATAGACTCCCATACTTCGAACTTCGCCCGCAATTTGGAACGGGTTTTCCGTCGTAAGTAACGGTACCGCTTGCATGGGATATTGGGCTAAGCTCCTAGAGCCTATTTCCACGGTAATATTTTGAAAGATGGCTTCTATGAATAGTTATTTGGGAAAAACGACGCTCTCCCATAGAAAATGCGCATGTTTTCAAAGGCGGCCGCTAGAGGCGCTATTCGGCGATGTCCCATGTTTCTGGTATTGCACAAACATACACAGATACAAATATACATCGAAAAAATAGATCGATAGCGCCCGGAATGTCCGTGCTGTACAACATTGATAACGCGCCAAAAGTTGGGAAAGAATCGATGTCATGATGACTCTCCATGGTTATGCGTTAGCAATGAATCAATATAGGGAGACAACTTTTTGCCACCGTCGAAACGAGTTATGTATCAGGCGTATACTACAGTGTTGTAGAGCGACACATTCCCAGTGGCACATACCTGATTACCTAAGTTGGCGTAGAAGACGGTCAATCAAGAGAGGTTCACACATACTGCCACACACCTAGTTACGAAGTTGGCATCAGAAACGCTCATTGAAGTGTCATTGAAATGTCTCCCATGCTATTCACTGCATACTTAGAAGTATTCAAGCTCTTAGACTGGGAAGGCTTAGGAGGGAGGATCAACGGCGAATATCTCAGCCACCTTTGGTTTGCAGACACATTGGCCCGTTCAGTAATAATAGAGATGAATTACAACAAATGAATGATGACCTTAACCGAGAAAGTGTAAAATTATGGTTGAAGATGGATCTACACAACACATCGATAATGTTAATTTGCTTGGCAAGGGAGCAAGAAATCAGGAGCTCCCAGTCAGCCTCTAGAGTCTGTAAAAGAGTACGTTTATATGGGACAATTCATCACAGGGGACCCTGATCATGAGAAGTAAACTTACAGAAGAATAAATTGGGTTGGAGTGCATACGGCAGGCATTGCCAAATCCTGACTGCGAGTTTACCACTGTCATTGAAAGGAAAAGTGTACAAGTATTGCATTGTACCGATGCTAACATACGGGACAGAAACTTGGAGGTGAAGAAAAAAGGTCGAGAAGAAGCTAAGGACCGCAGAAAGCGATAGAACGGAAAACGTTAGGCCTAACGTTAAGAAACACAAAGATAGCGGTGTGGATCAGAGAGCAAGTTGGGATGTCCGATATTCTAATGGACATGAAGAGAAAAAAATGGAGCGAGACATGCCACAGCAGGCCATGTAATGCGTAGAATCGATAACCTGTGGACCATTAGAGTTACAAAATGGGTACCAAGAGAAGGCAAGCTCCGTCGAGGAGAGCAGGTTGATGTCAGGAGGGTGATGAAGTTGGGAAATTTGCAGGCGCAAGTTGGAATCAGCTCGCGCATTACATATGTATTGGAGGTCGCAGGGAGAGGCCTTCGTCCTGCAGTGGACATAAAAATAGGCTGATGATGATGATGACGAGTGTAATCTGACTCATAACAGCCAGTGTGCCTGTAGAAAGCACGGATAGCATCTACAGCCACACGCTCGGGCGTTGTTGATAACAGATCTGAGGCTTGTATGGTGCGCGTTGAACAAGGCACAGTTCAGAATGGTTTATAAGAGACGCAAGGGTGCTCACTTATCACCGCTGCAATAAATTAGGTTGGCTGTCATTTGCACATTGTTGTTTCTACTTATTGCCAATAGATTTGACGGAGCCGGTTATCTTGGTTTTCTTGTAGTGGTTATGATGCTAGGTGTGATGTCAATAAATAATAATTTACTACCTATAGTCACTCGCGAATGTGCCGATAGGGATCACAATTTCAAATTTGCCGACAGACGCCAGCGTCACTTCTTCCCCTAGAGAAGAGAGGCGCCACCCTTAATTAGGTCAACCATACACTCTTAAAAAAAAAGGTCGTCATATTCACTAAGTAAATACTAACACGTTACTAGTCCCAAAAAGCACTACCTTCTTAGTAAATGCAGGTAGTAAAATGACGGTTACTGGTTAGTACTTTTCACTACCTGCTGAAGCTAGCAAAAAGCACTAACTTAGTAGTAACTAAATACTACCTTGGTAGTGCAGTTACTAATACAACGGAAATATAATTATCAACAATAGAATGGGACCTATTCGATTTATAAGTGCCGCTTGCATTGTCCTATGAAGTCCATGGTATTGTAAAAGCATAAAAAAGTATAACAATAAATATACATGAAAGGAACCGCGTCCTATTGCTATATATTGAGGCATTAATTGGTGGCATTAACATATACGTAATGTAAATTTGCCAAGGACATGAAGCCGCACTGACTCCGGGAAAGAATGTACTACATATTTCCAACAAGCAACGCCAAGCAAGAAAACATATATAGAACGACCAAGGTGCTACGCAACACTTACTAAAAGAGCAACTTCACCAGTATTTATAGGCCTAGTTTGAGGGAGCACATGTGGCACCGGTGAGCACCTATGTATTTGGTTAAATAATCAAAGCTATGTGCTCAAATGGCTAAAGCCTACTGTCGTCTGTACATATCTGTGATACGACCTCGCATATAACTGTTAATCCAACATAATGAACAACACTACAGTTAATCTCAATTTCGCATAAGACTGTTACCATCACAGCAAAATAGGCCAAGGCCAGACAAGTTAGTAGTTGCTTAGTAGTTACTTAGTAAAAACTACTAAAAAGAATTTCTGGTTAGTAAAGGCAGCACTTACTAGCTTTACTAACCACTGGCTAGTACAGAACTAGTCAGAAGGTAGTAAAATACTCATTAACCTAGTAAAAACGTGCATTTACTAGCTATTTACTAAGTTTATTTTTAAGAGTGTACGGTAGGGTGCTCGAGATGCCCGGAAACTTGCTCCTCGCGTCGCCGTTGTATCGCAATGGTGCGATGGTCGAGCAGCCAAGGAGCCCGTTATACTGTTCCATGGTGAACTGCCACACGCGTCACAACAATACCAAGGCCCTGCAGCCGCCCTGTCAAGTTCTACAGTTTCCCCGTTAAATTAAAGAAACCCAGACAGGCATGGGTAACAGCCGTCCGCGTAATCAAGTAAGTCGGAATGCGCAACTTTGCTGTTTTACCTAATGCTTGCTATTATACGCGCCAGCGTTGTTTCTTTGCCGTGTAGCTCAGGCATGACAGTTGGCTTGTGCCGATGGGAATATCATTGCAGCTCTAATTCGACGTGCTTTAGGTGACGCATTGAGCGTCGGCTGATTTGCTCTTCCGACCTACATTGTGCTTTCTCGTGCTTGACACCGCGCAGTTTATGGCAACATTTCTGCAGTAGCAAGTTGCAAACAGTTAGTATTTTAGCACAGGCGTATGATTAGGCAGTCAATTGCTCAAAAGAATGCGGATCGTACTGTGTGGCAGCTTGAATCCGTCAGTTGGGTTGCGAGAGCAGGTCAGCGGCGGTTTGAATCGCGTTGGCTCCGGGTCGTTTTATTACCGGCGAAACACGGGCAGTTTCGCAAGCATTGAAGCCCGATACGGATCACGTTTTTCGGTCACCATCAAGAATGGCAGCTGCAGCACTGTTCAACAATTTGGATCGAGTTGAGTGAGCTGATTCAGCATTAGAGTACAGACGACAGCCTATGATTGCGATCTCTGGATCCATATCGTGAAAAGCAATGATCAAACGTGTGCGTGTAGTAGCGCCCGATCCGGCTTAGTCTCGACAGTGCTTCATGGTGTATGAGTCTTCAGGGGTACATGTATGGATGATGGGTTTCGACGCCTTAGGTACGTCACCAGTCGTTGGTAAAATGGTAAACTGTCTCTCTTTGTACTTGTGCTGCGGCTTGCCACACATATTTTTTTTACTTTTTTAAGTGTTTGATGATTTCTTTGCCTCTTTCTTCATTTTTTTAACTTGTGCTGCTGCCGCATCCCACTGCTGCATCACATCACGCCATTCGATGCACCTGCACAAGGCTGCTGCGGGCGCTCAGCGTTGGCGCCTAGCCAAGGCTACGAGCCCTGTATACTCTTTACTAACGGTGCCCAGGTAAATGCGACGACCCCCTCGACTGACTGCCTGACACGGATAAAAATTTTCCATGCGAATGCTAACAAGTGCGACTTCATTCTGCCGACAAAAGCAATGGTGCACGTTTGTTTCCTATTTCTTGCACATCTTCGCCGATAATATGCAGAGTTGGACGGGCGGGTGTCATTCCCTCGCGGGTTTCGAGGCTGCTGTGGTAATAAATGGCAGGCTTGTGCAGAAAAGTGTACTGGAGGCAAAATCCTGTATCCGGCACTCCCGCACACAACACGTCTACGCAACCGTACTGCCTGGTGATTATTTTTTTTTTTTCATTTGTTCTCGAGAGCGGCACCCTGGTTGGGAAATCTATTGCGGCATAATTGTAGAAGCCATGCTCCTGGCTTATAAAATATATGGGTTCTCGCTTTGTAGTAGCCCACAGTAACGACCTAATATTGTGTGCCACTCGTGTAAGTTTGGTGGTTGACGAAAAGTTCCGTTTGCAACATTTCTAAATATCCTATAAATCACACGTGTCGGCAGCCACAACCTGCAATGAGCAAACTAACTTACATTACTCGGCTCTTAGTCTCACCGAGTTACAGTGAATCCGGCTCGACGTTAACGAAGACATAAGATAAATATTTGCCAACGGGAGTGGGTGTCTACTAAATTTGCGCTTTAATCTCACCGTGATAGTTTTCCTGAAACGTCACCGCGATCAAAACATTTATGGAGATATCATCGACGATAATTGTCATTGTAAGCTATTAGCCCCAACAAACGGATGAACGAACGCTGTCAGCATTTGCTGGAACACTCTCCTACGTCTGCGGTGTATGCTTCGTCAGCAAGAGACCGCTATGAATTCTCGCCTCACACATTATCACAATAGGCATGCTACCGACCCGCAGCCAGTACGGCATGTGAAGAGCGAGCGAATCATGAACCAGCGAGCGACAGCCTTTCGTCATCCTGCCTCTGGTTCTTCCCCTCCACTTGTTTCCCTGAAAGCACACACCTTTTCCCCGCCATGACGCAAAGAACGAGTGACCGAATTAACGAGCAACAGCATCCCCTCCCCGCCAGTCCGTTACCCGAGAGCTCCCGCGCGGTGCCACCCCTCTTTGTTACTCGGTTGCCCGACACCATGTACCCATCCCATCACCGCGTTTCATCGCTTTCCCAAGCCTAAGTCCGACCTGCTACCGTCGTGTCACCGGCAACTAAAACGGCCAGCAACAAAGAAAACTCTTCGCTTTACAAAATCCTGCGAATATAATCGCTTTAACCTCAGTGATCCGAATGCTTTATTTTATTTAAAAAATTATTATTCGTTCGCCGAAAGAGAAGTGGGGCTGGACTTTCTCTTTTTACACATTGCAAGTAAAGTTTATTAGGAAACCCTTTCAATAGACTTCAACAGAGAAAAAGAATTTTCTTCGAGGACTTTTTTAAGAAATGAACAGCAAATTGAATATAAGTTCCTATAGTGGTTCTTATGGTAGTTTTATTCATAGATTGTTATAAATAAGAATAACTTTTTTCGTAGCCAATACTTTTTCTCATGCAGTGTACAGCTAAATATTTTTAAAGATATATCTATGTTGTCAGAGGACGTTTATTTATTTATTTTTTTTCACTTAAACTCTGCGACTCTAAACTGCGATACGTATACAATGTGTTATGACGATTTTATTAGCACATAGCGTAGGCATCGTGAGGATATAGATAAATGAATAACAATAGAACATCAGCATTTTGACAGATCTGGAACAAGGCATGTATACTTACTGACGCACACGTTACGGTGGTTCTCTAAAAGAAAAACAAGCTAGTAACATTATATTGTGTTATTTCAAAATACAGTAACAAACGTAAACGCAAAGCATAGTGGCAAGAACCAAATAGCCGCCCCCGACGAAGCAAGTTCCACTCGCAAAAGCATTCACACAAGAATAGCTATGAACAGATGGGTGTATACATATATATATATATATATATATATATATATATATATATGCGTGTGTGTGTGTGTGTGTTTTTGTGTGCATGTGTGCGGGTGCGGGGGTGCGGTCGAAAAGCGGGTGTGGTGCAGACCAGGAATTATACACGCATTGTTTGGACGTTTTCCACCAAAAAAAAACTATTGAAAGGCAAGAAAATACTTTTTGTTGCTAAACATGCGACTATTACTTTGGCGGTATATATTCACACGCAAATGCAGTGCTTTTCTATGTGTTGTGTGGTTACAGCTTGCTTGAGCATTATTTTGCTCACCGCGGAGGATTCGGTGAAGGTCGACGAAGACGAAGAAGAAGACGTACTGCTCTATCGGAGCTGTTCTGTTGTGTCGCCGGCTGTTGCTTTTCGTGTTCTTACCGTGACAACTTATTGGATGTGCTAGGTACTACTCTATGCACTAATTTGACCTCCCACACTTAGAGTTCCTACCACCATTTCCATGAATCCGGAGGAAAACAGGCAACTTCACCCCATCCGCCGCTTGCAAGGACTACCTCCATGAATACGATCCATTCAACCCGGTAAGAATGTCAACCACAGGGGCAAGTGCAAGTCAGACGTAGGAGAGCGACACTGTCCAATCCACATCTACCCCTGGGTCTTGTCTACGCAGCGCGCGTTCCGAAGTCTTTTCATGACGACTTGTTCGAGGAGGTGGATGATTGGCTTGAACACTTCGACCGAGTCGCAGCAGTCAATAAATGGGATGACTCTAGGAAACTGCGCTACGTGTAATTCGCCCTTGAAGACTACACTCGCACGTGGTTCGAGAATGATGAGGGCGCCATCACTAGCTGGCAGGAATTCCTACGATAGCTCCGCTAGGCATACATTAGCCCCGAAAGGAAAGAAAAGTGGAGCAGGCTCTGCAGAGTCATTTTCAGCAGCCAAATGAAAGTGTGGCCACGTTTGTCGAGGACATGTCGTGCATGTTCCGACGTGCTGATCCAGGTATGGCCGAGGCAAGGAAAGTTCGTCGTTTAATGCGAGGGGTGAAAGAACAACTCTTTGCAGGACTCATGCGCAACCCTCCACCTACCGTCGCTGAGTTCATAACTGAACTAACGACAATGGAGCGAGCGCTTCAGCAACGCTCTCAACAGTACGACCGCCAAAGCACCGTCGCCGCCGTGTTACGTTTCACCTGCTGGACGTGATCTAGCATCACTCCGAGAGCTTGTGCGAACCGTTCTGCCCGAAGAACTTGAGGAAGTTCGCAAAACTGCTTGTCAGCCGACTGGTACGGCGCTTGGTGACATCATTCGTTACGAAATCAGGACCGTGACCCAACCATTGGCACTAACGCGAGCGGAAGCCCCAGTCCTGGCATATGCAGAAGCCTTACGGAGTCAGCCATCTACGGGACGACTGTTTGCCCACTCCTGTTTGAGCTCTACCACGTCAATTTCGCGCTACAAATGTAAACGTATGAATACATAGGCCCGGAGAGATCACACAGAAATCAAGCGTGTGGCGCACCTCCGATAGTCGGCCACTTTGCTACCACTGCGGCGAAGCGGACCATCTGTGTCGCCAGTTCCCTTATCGGAGGATGGGATTTCAGGAATTTCACCCTAACGTGCGTCGACCAAGCAGTGGTGAGCGCCCACGCTAGATTGAGCGGTGCCTGGCCTTTCAAAAGCCGCGTTCTCCAGCACAAAGACGCCTATCATGTTCACCATCTCCTCGGTGCATCATCTCGCCTAGCCGTACCTCCTAATTACCATTCAATGATGACAGACTAACAAGCCTACATTGTCACCCTCGTCGTACTTCCACGTTCTCTGATGTTCACAACAGGTCCCTAAGTCCGCTCCCACGTCACGAAAACTGAGGACAGTGAATTCCGGGGGTTGGGTTTCTGCTGATTGTCCGGAAAAATCTCCTGCGACTCAACTACCTAACGATGACGATTTATCTTCCACGCAGTCTTCTGATAACGACTCAGGACTTTCCACCGATACTACCGCAACCGTAGAGAATTAGCAGGTCACCGCCCTCGTTCATACTGTCACGTCCTAGTAGGAGACAAGAAACCCGATGTACTGCACGGATAACAGTACTTTATCTGAGCAGTCAATGCGACGTCGTCGTCGTCTCTATTTTTCCACACGCGTGCTACTTCAGCGCAGTCTCCATGGCCTGGCACATACCCGCAGCAGCCATATAGGATGCGGCATTTGCCCCTCCTTTGAAAAAAAAAGCGTCGTCGCGATGCGCCGATGTCCGAAGGCAGTGCAGAGAAGGTACAAAGTTTATGCCAGGAGGAAAAGTATGGCTTCATATGAAGCACGTGCACAACCTCGGGCAAATGCCGCCGGCGTTTGGAGCAGCAAGAACTGTAGGGAACAACTTCATAATTCACATCACTGAAGCGGCGCAGTACTGCGTATGGTCCGAAATATCCCCGCAGGAGCTTCTCAGATAGCCCCCGCCGACAAATGGCAGTCCAGACACACAGCTGGTCGCCGAGGTTATACGTGACGGGTCTGTGGCGAAGATTGTAGTTTCTGGCATCGTAGTCCTGTTCTCGGATTCGCAAACGCGCAAGCTGCCTGGCTTCATCTGAGAATTGCGTGAACTCCTCGGCCCTAGTCTCATCATCGTCTAACTCGTGTGGGAGCATCGCGTCCAACATCGTTGTAACTTCCCAGCCGTAAACAAGGCTGAAAGGTGCCACGCGTGTTGTCTCTTGGCGAGCAGTGTTGTACGCAAATGTAACGTAAGGTAAGATATCGCCCCAGGTCTTGTGGCCGACGTCGATGTCCATACTTATCCTGTCTGTCAGCGTCTTATTCAAACGTTCTGTTAGACCCTATTGGTTTAGGGGTGTTAAGCGGTTGTCTTTTGGTCGCTGGTACCACTCAGTCACAAAACAGTATCCACAAGCGCGGCCGTGAACGCAGTGCCTCTGTCAGTTATCACCGCTGCGTTGAAAAATCGTGCTGCTTCGGCTGCTGTTTCCCGTTGAAGAGCGCCTGTTTCGGCTTACCGAGTGAGATTATCAGTGGCGACGATTATTCATCTATTTCCGGCAGTAGACATTGGAAATGGACCTAAAGGATTCACTCTAATTTATGTGAACGGCACGTTAGGTATCTGAACAGGATGCAACAGTCCAGCTGGCTTGTCGGGTGGAGTTTTGCTGCGCTGGAAATCAAGGCATGTCTCAACATAACGTTTCACGACCGGCGCAAGTTTCCGCCAGTAGTATTTTAGCCTTATTCCTGACAATGTGCGGGTGTAGCCCAAGTGACCAGCGCTCGGCTCGTTGTGACAGGCGAGTAGGACATCGTCACGAAGAGATGACGAGTAGGTAGCTGCTGCCACTAGGTGAAAAGTACTTTTTATAGAGGACGTGGTGGCGCAAGCAAAACAAAGGCAGCCCTCTGGTGAATAAACTTAGCACGCTGCTTATTCTTCCCACTAACTAATCTATAAGATGCACCAGTTCTGCGTCCTTGCGTTGCTGGCGTGCTACGGCGACAGTATCGACCATGCCTAGAAAAGCAGCGCCGTCATCGTCGTGCACTGCAGTTTGAACAGGAGACCGAGAAAGACAGTCGGCGTGCCGCTTCCCTGATTTGTACACAACGGTGAAGTCGAACTAGTGGAGATTAAGACTCCAGTGCGCAAGCCAACCAGCTCCATCTTTTAAATTATTCAGCCAGAAAAGTGCGTGATGATCACTGATAACGGTGAAACCGCGGCCATACAAATAAGGGCGAACTTTCAGGACGCCCCATACCATTGCGAGACATTCTTTTTCTGTAGTGGAGTGGTTGGCCTCCGTTCTTGATAGCGTTCTGCTGGGGTAAACGATAAGTCTTTCGGTGCCGTCCTGCCGCTGAACAAGAACTGTGCCAAGGCCGACATGACTAGCATCAATATGAAGAATCGTCGGGTTGTCTTCGTCAAAGTGGGCAAGCACAGGAGGCGTCTGTAGCCGTTGCGAGAGCTCGTGAAATGCCCGTTGCTGGTCTTCGCCCTACACAAAGGGGACATTCTTATGGTGAGATGTGTTAATGGCCACGCGATGCGCGAAAATTCCGCAATGAACAGCCGGTAGTAGGCGCAAAGGTCCAGAAAACGTCGCACGGCCTTTTTATCAGACTTCGTCGGGAAATTGACGGCAGCTATTCTATCAGGGTCAGGTCAGACACCTTGATGACTAACCACGTGACCAAGGAATTGAAGCTCTTCAAAACCAAAGTGTCACTTTTCCGGTTTCAAAGTTAGGCCTACCGAGCGTATTGCTTCACCGATCGTCTTCATTCTCCGTAAGTGTTCCTCGAACGTGGCGGAGAAAACAATCACGTCATCGAGGTACACGAGGTAGGTTTGCCATTTGAGGCCTGAGAGTACCGTGTCCATTAGTCGCTGAAATGTTGCTGGCGTGGAACACAGCCCGAAGGGAAGCACCTGAAACTCACAAAGTCCGTCGGGCGTCACAAAAACGGTCTTCTCGTGGTCTCTCCCATCAACTTCGATTTGCCCATAGCCACTTTTAAGTCCATCGACGAAAAGTAACGTTTGTTTCGTAGTATGTCCAGGGAATCAACGATACGCGGTAGCGGATAAACGTGTTTCTTTGTGACCTGGTTGAGTTTTCGATAATCGACGCAGAAGCGCAGGCTACCGTCCTTCTTTTTTACCAATACGACAAGTGATGGCCAAGGACTCTTAGATGGCCGAATAACCGCGTCCTCAAGCATCGTCTTCACTTGTTTTTGTATTGCCTCGCGCTCTCTTTGTGCTACGCGGTAAGGATTCTGCCGAATGGGTCTTTCGTCGGCGTCGGTGATAATACGGTGCTTGGTGAGTGGCTTCAGGCTAACTCTTGACGCAGATGAGAAGCAGCTGTGAAACTGAGTAATTCACCGTCAATGCCAACTACAAGATCGGCGCTGACGTCTTCGGTTAGATGGGTTTGGTGGGAGTCGTCAGAGTCTGACAGTCGTCGATCGACGGTGATGGGGGCTCTTGGGAAGCTAGACGGTTTGCAACCTCACCCCCGGAGGTCGCTGCCTCTAGTTTCCCCGGCGCGGGCTAGGGGACCTGCCCCTAGAGACGTCAGGAACAGCACGCCGGGTTGGTGAAGTGAACCGAACCGGAGATGGAGTACGCGATCGAGGAATCGTTGAACCTTCCGGCTGGAAGTTTGTAGCATTGTGGTCGTAGGTGCGTGCAGCAGCTTCAAAGGGAGGGTAATTGTAGTTGGAAGGGAAGCTCGGAAAGCCAGCTTCACGATAGTTCCAAGCTCGGTAAACATACCCTGCTTCGCCGCAGTGAAAGCGTAGCGGCCTGCGGTCAGCGGTGCGCCACAAATCGGTTTTCCGAAGCGGGAAGCCTACATTAAATTCTCAGTACGACCGAGGTGGCAGCGATCGGCTGTCGACGATAGGGCGTTGCTGGAGGCGGCGGTGATTGTCGACGATAGTATGTTGGGGGGGGGGGGGGGGGCGGCGGAGTGGTCGACGGTGTCAGCAGCATCGAAGTGGCGGGAGGTGGTCTACGAACAGCTTCCGCGTAAGTGAATCGTCGCGGCACCGCTTGCTATTCGGGCGTAGAAAAGGCCTGTCGAACTTCCTCCCGGACGACATCAGCCACAGAAGCCACCGCTTGTGCCACGGGAGCCATCCCCAGCAGCTGGATCTCCTCTCGCACAATCTCTGGGATGACTTCATGTACAGATGTGGCGCTAATTCTCAGGGAGAATTGAAGCATTCATCGGTGAGTTCGACAGTCGTATTGGCGGTACCGCTGCTGTAGCACCCGTTTAATGACGGTAGCCTCCTTGGTGAACTCGGCCACTGTCAGTCGGTGGATTCCTTACGAGTCCGGCAAACAGTTGCTCCTTCACTCCTCGTACAGAGATAGCGCAACTTCTTTTCTTTTGCCATCTCTTGGTACGCTCTGCGGAAAAGGCGGGTCATATGTTCAGCAAACATGGCGACGCTCTTTGGTTTTTCAATACGGGATTCGATAAGGCGCTGCACATTGTCTTCATCGGTCGTTACTCGTGAATGTGTCTAGCAGCTGGGTGCGGAAGGCATGCCATGTCGTCAAACTCCTCTCCCGAGTCACAAACCACGTCTGCGCACTATTTTGAAGGGCTTAATGGGCATTAGGGAGTTTTTGCTGGGAGCTCCAGTCAGTATAACTGGTGACACGCTCAAAATGGTCCAGCCAATCTTGGACATCTTCAATGGCGTCACCACGAAAATTTTCTGGAATCATAGGATTCTGCCGGGTCACCTGCGATGGAATCGCCCTGGCCATGGCAGAAGTAGGGAGACGCGGTCCCGCAGGGTCCTCCAGGGGGTTGAACTCGGGCGTAAGGCCTAGCAGGCGACGGCTGTATCGGTGAACAGAGGTTTCGACGAGCGAAGGTGATCTCCCGTTCGAAGTATGGCTCCGCGAAGGGGGGCCAAGCATGAGGTTGTCGTACCCAGCACGGAATTGACGAATAGAATACTGGAGATTAGAAAGAAAGATTTTGTGAGACGAGAAGAAAAAAAAAACTAATAATAATAGGTTAAAAAAGAAATAAATGAATAAAAGAAAACTATGGTGGGAAAGGTGACAATAAGTTTAGCATGGTAATCGATTTGATTCAATGAGATAATTTTGCATTGCCAAGCAAGCATTTCTGTGGCTGAACCCAATTATAGAGGCTCCAAAACATATAATTACAGGTTGCGATAAATCTAGGCCAATATTGCGAAGCGGGATTTCCAGTAGTCCTTTCCTTATTGCAGAAAAACGCCTACAAGACAACAAGAAATGGTCTATTGTCTCCGCTTCGCCATAGAATGAGCATAATGGTGAGGGGACCCGACCAGACCTGTGTAAGTAAAAGCTGAACGCAGGGATACGTTAGCGCAGCCTCGTGATGGCCACTTCAATTTTCCGGCTTTGGCAAAAGTCTCTAAGCCTGCATAATGACACTCCTGCGTCATTATGCAGGCATAGAGACATTGCCTAATGACACTGCCTGCATAATGACACTCCTGCGAAATCTAGCAGCACTGACATAAGCAGTCAAAGGACAATACGGAAAAATTGGCCTGGTTATCGATGCCTTGGCTAGTGAATCTGCTATTTCATTTATAATAAGTCCTTTATGGCCAGGCATCCAAATTAAACGCAAAATTCTCAGATAACCAGGTATCAATGAATGAAACGTCCTCAATACGCGAGAGTCACAAGAAGCAGTGAGGGATGAGCACAATGATAATGAATCAGTCACAATCACGGCAGACGTAATTGATGGGTCTAATTTGCGTAGCGCCAGCACCACCGCCATGAATTCTGCTAAAAATATGGGTATAAAATCTGGCAGTCGAAGAGAAAATGTCCAATCGAGAATAGGGAAAAATATAGCAACACCTGATTTTTCCTCACATTGTGAGGCATCTGTCGCAATAACGATGTTCGTTTGCAGGCTCTGTAGATGATCTTGTAATAGACCATCTAGAATGCTATGGGGAAGTAATTTTGAATTATTAGGAAAGATGTCATCGAATTGAATATCAGTGGTAACAGATCTTTCGGGAATCGGAAGTACATCACAGATGCGCACGTCCCAAGGGTCAAGTAAATGTTGCGTGAATGTGATTTGGGGAGTATGTGAACGCGGCCAGTTTACACGAAAAAACCAGTCAGGTTGGGAAATGAATATTGTTTGAGAATGTCGCACCGGTGATTTGTAAATTTTCAAACACGTCTGTAATGTCAAAAGACGGAACCTACACGAAAGAGGAGGAACACGGGATTCAAGATAAAGAACAGAATTTGCAACAAATTTAGGAAGCCCTAGGTACAAACATAATGCTTCTCTTTCTAAGAGGATCAAAGGGCGGGAAGTGTAAGCTGGAGCTCCAGAGAAGAGTGCGCAACCAAATTCTAATACAGGGCGAACGTACATGCGACATATCATTAGAAGTGTATCTCGTCTCAGTCCTATTCGAGGATTGCTCAGCCTAAGCAAAATGCCAATTGCACGGGTAGCTTTTCCAGTCACATGATCTATGAGTGGGTGCCAGTTCAGAGAGGCGTTATAAATTATTCCAAGGTACTTAACCGATTCTACCTGTGGTATGTCTTGTAGGTGGTAAGAGAGAGATATATACACTGGGTCATTTATCAAAAAAACGAGAATGGCACATTTGCTGGTATTGAGTAAAAACTGCTTAACATCTAACCAGCTCTCCAGGGGACAAAGGTAAGTTTGCAGTCGTTGATATAACGTATGAATGTCATTTGCAGATGCGAAAAACGCAATATCATCCGCATAAACTTAAATTGTGACTTTTTCATGATGGGGAATTGTGCTCATGAGAATATTAAAAAGCGCCGGGGAAAGGACTGAACCTTGTGGTACTCCTCTCGTTTGTTTGCACCTAGAATACGAAAAGCAGCTTTTGTAGCAGTAGAATTCTCTTTCACTTAAAAATGAAGGATTCCACGCTATTATATAACCAGGAACACCATAAGATGTTAGCCGATTAATCAAAACTGTGTGTTCCACGGTATCATATGCTTTAGCGATATCAAGCGTCACTAAGGCAGCATATAGCTTATGACGTCGAGCAAGTTGTATCCGGCTTTCTAAGTCGACATGGACATGCCAGATAGAGCAGCCAGCCCTGAAACCAATCTGACATGGACTAAGAATTGAATTATCGTTTACAAGTTTCATCATACGAAGGTGAACAAGCCTCTCATATAATTTTACTACATTTGATGTAAGCGCTATAGGCCTAATGTTCTCCAATGTATACCCTCCCTCTTGTTTCTTAAGTATCATTATTACTATGGCAAGCATCTAGTGCAAAGGAATCTAAGCATTTTTAATCGAATAATTTACCACGTCTAAAAGAATGTACGTCGATTCCTTTAACAATATTTTTAGCATTGCAATTGTGATTCCGTCAGGGCCAGATGCTGTATTTCGCAAGCATGCTGCAGTCGGATTGAGCTCAGATAATGAAATTGAGGTGAAGCCATCCGAAGAGTCTAAAGCATAATGAATAGTTGGAAGCCGGGCTGCAAATAGATTTTCTAAACCTTTGGCAATCGCTTCTAAAGCGGAGCTCATTTCTTGCGGGGTCAAAACGATAGAGTCTAATCTGAACGGCGTTGGTAGCACCTTTCTAGCACGAAGAAATGCGAACAGAGCTCGCTTGTTTTTTATTATTTTGATAGATAATCGTAATCTAACAGACTCTTCGCTGATGTTTCGCCTGGGCTTCGGAAGCCCTCACGCTAGAATCGGCACCTTGACGACGCGCGTTTTCCCGAGCGTGGTCATTCTGGATGTATTTCTATAAAATAACTTTAAAATTAGATCTGTCCGTTTCGTAAGACAATGAATCGCTCATACCTCTTAAGCAATGGCTCATATCGTGTAACCGCGGCCACCCCTTTACGACGAGAGAAATGAAATTCTACGCTGGAATGATTAGCGGCAACGCAGCCAGCTGTGGAAGCAGACGACGACGCTCGAGCAAATGCTGATGATGATAATTGGTGCGTACATGAACGCCACCCAAATTTGTGAGTTTTAACAAGCTTCACTTTAAAGAACTGAACATGAAAGCCTTACATCAGTCGCATGATGACCTAAATAAAAGTAGAGAACAATTTTGTTAGCCGCATTTCCTGTTTTTTTTACCAAACCTGAACTAAATTTTCTGTACACGTTGTGTTACATGTACGTTTATTTTTCAGCTCAAGCTCTTTGGCTCTACGCTACAATGAAAGTGATGATAGATTTGTGAGTGAGGTCCGGCGCAAAGAGTATCGCAAAATGAGATAATTGTGCATCTAACATGACCCTTAAAACGACATTCTTAAGTGGATACCGTTTATAGATAGGGTCTCTACAAACTCGTTATTGCCCCCTCCGGCTCAAGCTTTGTGTTAAAGATATGTATTCACCTCTGGAAATAGATAGATAAATAAGTAGCTACTTACAGCTGTCAGAGCATGATGTCTCTAAGCAAAAGAACAAGAAGGTCAATATTAATTATTTCCGGGTTATTCCTAAGAGATCATTCAGTTCACACAATTCACACTTGGTTTCGGCGGCTTCTAATTGTTGAAGACAATGTGCTGGACGGACTGAAGGAAACACTGCTACCGGAGGTCAGGGACGCCATACAGACGGAAAACATGCCGAAGAACATCCACCCGGTGCATGACGTGCAAAGACGTAAACGACGGGCGGTAGCAATCCTCGAGGAGCACGGAAGACGAGAAGGCGTCCTGTTTGTCGATGCAGCCAGGTACCCGCGGCCCGCCGGTAACGTTGATGGCGACGAGGGACGACGACCACCATCGCCACTACAACGAAATGTGCGAGACGAACCGGGGATGCCAACACCACCATCTCTACTACTACTACGGCAAAAACGGCAGCAGCAACAGCAGCAACATCAACGACACGGCCGGCCGACGGCGGCGGAGCCCGCCTTCTCTATGGCGGTCGTAGATACGAAGGGAAGGATCCGAGTCACGGCATCAGCTAGGCTGCCGTCGGCCGAAGCAGCGGAGGAGATGGCCATAGCCCTCGCGGTACTCCACGGAGGTACGGAGGATAGCCTGATAATAAGCGACTCCAAATCAGCGATCCGGAACTACACCAAAGGTTGGGTGTCTGCGGATGTGGCGCGCATGCTCAACGCCAGAGCCGGAGACTTCGTGTCCGGCAGGATTACGATCAAGTCCCTCAAATGGTTCCCCGCGCACGTCGGGGAGCTTGGTACTAAAGAAGACAACAGCCGCAACAACAACAATACTAACGGCCGAAAACACACCGGCATCCCGCCCAACCACAACGAGCGTGCCCATCTCGTCGCGAGGCAACTTACCCGCCGCGACGCGATCACCCAGAGGGCAGCCGCCGTTGTTGTGCGGGACCCCACCGGAGGAATTACCAACACAACCCAAATCGCGGCGGTCGGAGCTGGGGGCCACGGGGACGCCGACTGTGATATCGAGGAGTTTCCGGCCTCGTACCGAGAGGTTCTTGCACACTATAGGAAAGAACGTATGACATATCCACAACCCCACGGGCGGCTGGACAGGTCCCAGGCAGTCGACCTGAGGCGGTTGCAGACGGGCACTTTCACCAACCCCTATCACCTGCACCGCCTGTGGCCCGCGCTGCACCCGTCGCCCGGCTGCCCGTGGTGCGAGCACGAACGGGCTGATATGGCCCATATACTTTGGGAATGTCAACGCCCTGAAGAAGGACCAAGAGGAAGAGGCAAGATAACAGCAGGACCTTCTGAAGCGGGGCGCCTTGCTGAGAGATGGCAAGCCGCCCTCCTCAGCGAGGCACCCGAGGACCAGGAGTGGGCCGTCCAGCGGGCCAGGGCCATTGCCGAGGATCTCGAAAGATTTTTCTCCGGCGATGGACCCCTGGCAGCCTAGCCCCGGGCACCAACAGCCTTAACCGCTGGACAAATAAAGTTTATTCCTATCCCTATCCATGTGCTGGACCTGCTAAGCCACATAAAGCATTACCGTGTCTATTGCCTGTCGACACTTCCTGTTTTTATAGATATTTGCAAGTATTAGACCACGTGTCTCAAACAGCCATCCTCACCCAGTTACAAGTTATAGGCGTCGCGGGTCACCTCTTGCACTTCATACATACGTTTCTCAAAGATAGCTGCATCGCAGTTCATCTTGGCGACACTAGATATATTTCGCGGCGTAAAACATGGAAGTGTTTTATCTTCCTTATTATTTACCACCGCCATGGCTAGTCTGCAATAAACACTAAACTATCTAAAACCAGTGAATATGTCTATATATACCGATGATATCACCATATCAGTCTCCCGCTACCAGCATATTCGCCTCGCAAGAATGGCCCTGGGAATAGTAAATTTTATTCAAGCCGCTTAGCAACGCTTTTCTTATCACTATCAGCAGAGAAAACATCATTCATGCAATTTCTTGGAATTAAAGGAAATACAACAGCTTTAGGCTGAATTTGGACGGATACCGCATTTGTCAAGTCATGAACGTCTGGTTTCTGTTCATTACTTGGACCACAGGCTACTGTGGCGTCTCGCTGCTGACCACGTTGTGGCGTCATCGTCGCAGAGGCTACATGTGCTTAAGCGAGTTGATGGCACAGGCTGGGGAAACCATTCGACATCGATGTTTCGTCTGCATATAGGGTTGCTTACCCGGCAGATTGTATGCCAGCTACCTCTGATGGGGCACTCAGATATTCAATACCAGCGCTTACAAGCCATACGCAGAAAAAGTTCGGTAGGTGTTACACTCTTGTAGCAGAAGAAGGCGAAAGCCTGCTGCACATTTGATAGCACATGAAGTTATACGATCGGGGTTCGACTTCTGTGTAAGACATATCGGTAATGCATTAAGTTATACAATCAGCGCTAGACAATCGGGTCATGGCGCAGTATCGCCAAGATAGATATTTATTCAATACTCCAGACCTTGTACAGATCCAAGCAGCATGAGTAAAAAGGTAAACAAAGCAAATACAACCGAGGTAATAACGTTTCAAAAACATCAAATTAAGAAGACATCAAATTGAGGCGAAAGGCAATAAAGAATCATTCCAATCGGTTACAGTGCGAGGAAAAAATGAGAACTTGAGTAAATCTGTTCGTGCAAAATAGGGTGTCAGCGAATTAGGATGATGGTGGCGAGTATGCCTTGATGTAGAAGATGATAGATAGGGTGATGGATTGATTGCTAGGTGCCGATTCCACAGCAAGAAAAGAAATTGTAAACTTAAAGCTTTCCTTCTTTGTTCAAGACATTGAATTCCATTAGCCTGCATTATTTCAGAGGGTGAGTCATATGGAGAAAAAATCGAGTAAATAAACCGCCCAGCCTTCCTCTTTACCTTTTCGAGACGAGAAATATTGTGTTTAGTAAACGATTCCCAAACTACGCATGCTTATTCAATTTCGGTCTAATTATTGAATTGTACGCAAGTAATTTTACACTCAGGGTGAGTGTTTAAGCTTATGTCTTAAAAATATTATTTACGGAACGCAGAAGAGCAAATATTATCTATATGTAAATTCCAAGAGAGTATTAGTAAGTTTAACGCCTAAGTACTTATATTTAGTCTCTTCCCGCAATGGTGCCTTGTTTAGCTTGTACGCAAAAGAGAGCGGAGCTCTTTGCCGAGAGAAGCAAAGAAAGACGGTTTCGTCAGTATTGTTTAGTGTCCCATGTTTCACACCATTCAAAAATGTTAGCAAGAGTGGTATTAAGATGGTTCTGATCGTTGGTTGAGATTATTTCTTGAAAAAGCACAGAATCATCCGCAAAGAATCTGATTTGCACGTTACGATCAATTACAGGGATTATATCACTTATATACCGTGAAAACAGTAATGGTCCCAGCACACTTCCTTGGCGGACCCCGGAGCCAACCGGAAGATAGCCTGATTGCCACTCATTATTTGCTACAAAAAGATAGCGATTCGTGAAATATTGCGTTATCCGTATAATTAAAATTTCCGGTAGTTTAGTGTGTCTAAGCTTTAATATTAGTTTGTCATGTGGAACTCTATCAACAGATTTGCTGAAATGTAAAAATATTGCATTAATCTGACCGTTTTATCAAGGCATGAAGCGAGTGAATGTATTACTGTAACTAATTGGGTAGTTGTTGGGTAGCCTTTTCTAAACTCGTGTTGGTAATTAGAGAGGAATGAATGTTCGGCTAAGAATTCACTTCTCGGATTGGCAATAATATGTTCAATTTGTTTACGGCATGATGATGCAAGCGATATTGGACGGTAATTTTGCAATAAAACCTGATCACCTGTCTTGTGTATGGGAACAACTCTGGCTATCTTCCAGTCATCCGGCAACCTTCCATGAAATAATGAAGTACGATAGATAATAACAAACTTTGCAATGAACTCAGTATATCGTTTCAGAAACACGTTAGGAAGGTTGTCAGGACCACGTGATGATTTTGTTTTGAGATTTAGTAACACAGAAACTACGCCAGGGTATGAAATAAAATGTACATCAGAGGGATGAAGTACCGTATTACTAGATGGAAAACTACCCGAGTTAGGAAACACGCTGTGAAAGTAGTCTTTGAAATGACATGCAATATCACCATGATCGGTAACTATACAACCATGAACAGTAATGTGTGAGTTTTTTCGCTGACATAATTCCAAAATTTTTTGGGGTCCTCTACAATGAATTTCGGCAAAAGTGTATTAAAGTAATGTTTTTTCGAAGAGTGTACCGCACGTGCAAGGTTTTTTTTTTGTTTTTTAGATGCGAAGCATCTTATGCTCGGGGCTATGTCACTCCCTCCCTCTCTACCTCCCTCCATCCATCCAACCGCCGTGCGTCCACACCCCTACTGCGCATGGGCATCCTCCTCCCCCTCCTCTCTTCTTCTTGTCTCATCTCCTCTCTTCTCGGTATTTCTCCTCTCCTCTCCGGATTGCGCAACGAATGGCAACACCTGCGGCTCCGCGCGCGATAATGCGAAGCAGCTTATGTTAGAGGCGTGACGGTAGGCACCCCAGAGGCACCGGCAACAGTCACCAACGCCACACGCGTTCGGTGCGAACGCGGGCAAAACGCCGACAGCGTCGACAACATTTCTGCGCGTTGTTGGTGCTGCTGCATGTCCAAGTTTATACAGCTGATAAAACTACCTTGAGTCAACCGCTTCGCGTACTACTCAGGGTTCCCCTACGGGAAGATGGTGTAATTTTTTTAGTTCCTTGAGATGACCGATGTGCAAGTGCCGTTTCTTTAACGTTTTTACGCTTCGCTGCAAGTGGAATATTTCACGTGTCATCCCCGGAGTCTGCTTGCGAACTAGTTTACGTTTGCTCGGCACAAACTTATCTCTACAGTAAAGACACACATCTTTGAAACGACGCCAAAGTGTGTTCACATCATTGTCAGCAAATCTGGAAGGCATGTTTCTAAATGTTCCGTAATGGATGCATCGTCTGCACGTGAGTAGTCTTTGAAAGAACGCTTCACAGGGTTATTTGATTTGATAAAGTGACAACAGATAAGCAAGCACTGACAGGCAGGTGATCAGATATACCTTCCGCAACTTGAACAGTATATCTAGGTAACAATCTAGCTAAAAATATCAAATCCAGTATAGATTTGGAAGATACTTTACACGTGTTGTCTCCTGAACTATTTGGATTAGGTCATGAGTCAACATTATGTTAAGTATACTGTTTAAATGGTTGCTGTTGTGGGGAAGTGACTCAAAGCGCTTCCAATTAACTCCTGATAAGGTAAGGTCCCCTATAAGTAGCAGTTTGTTTTTCTGGAATTGAGAAATGTGCTTTTCCAGCTTAACCAGATACTCAGGATCGGCATATGGAGGTCTGAGAATGGCACACAGTAAAAAGTTATGGCCCGAGCACGAGATTTTTATGCATAAACATTCGAGCCGGGAATGTCTTCCAAGAGAACAGAATCTGTGTGGTCCTTAATAAGGACTGCCACGTCACCTTCCCTAGAAGGCCAATTCTTACGAAAAATTTGATAACAGAGTGGGAAAACGTCCTTGTCGTCTATTTCAGTCCGCAGCCACACCTCAGTTATGACTGCAATGTGTGGATCTTGCTCTAGTAAGGAAACCTCAAGAGGTTCTGTTTTGTTGATTCCGCTACGAGCGTTTAAGTTGATTAACCGTAAGTGCTTGTCACTTTCTTTGGAAGGGCATCATGTCTCAGGCTGCTGGGATTGTTTGTTCACTATCTTGACGCGCATGCATTTTGTCTCATCCTCTTGAGAACTCTTAAGGCTTAATAGGCAAAGACCTCTTAAGGCTTTCGCCTTAAGAGGTCTTCAACTGTGCCTGGGAGTCCCATAGCCGGCATCGAACAAAAAAGTGATCTACGAAGCTGCATCACGTCCTCTGCGAATTCAGGCTTCCCAGACTCTCATGAACCAGGTACTACGTTTGAGTGAGTCTATGCCCGGCAGAGCCCTCTTAAGACGTATTGGTAACTAGCTGAGCTCACAAATTTATGCAGTACTAACACGCTTCGAGTATTAGGATTGCGCTGATAGAGACAGTCAAAAATATCACATACAGGCTATCTGTTACACTATTGCCGTCAAAGAGTTGCCTTCAATTTCCAGAAGCCAAGTCACTTGTTTTGAACATTTGAACACGACTTTATCGAATCACCTACAGCTATACACACATGGCTCTCTCAAAATATACGAAGACAGCTGCACAGTTCCATTCTATATTCCCTCTCTGAGATATATGTGGTTTTGGCGTCTGGCTTGTGTAGCCTCATTGACAATTGTGGAAGGCATGACAATAGCTGCTACTCTGCGCGAACTAAAGACTATGCCTCCTCATAATGTGGTTGTGCTTACAGACTGAAAGGCTACATTACAACAACTCTACCGTGGCCTACTCTCCAGCAAGTTCCCGCTCAAATCATCAGCATTCGTAAAAAACACGGCTACAAAGGATTTCACAACATAGTTTCAGTAGATTCTATCTCGCTTTGGTATTGCTGGCGAGGAAAAAGCATACGATGTTCTTGCATACGCAGCACTCTATCATCCTCCCAAACTCAAGGCCTCAAAGAGTGATCAAGTTAAAAGTGTGACATTCGAAATCACTGTGGGTCACGTTGTCTTCCGCTACCCGCGTAACGAAGAGATGTCCTCGAGAGGAAGCCTCACCTATAAATCAAATAAGGACAGGTTTGCTCACACACCATCGTTAGTATGTTAGACGGCGCATATCAATTGTCCTAACACTACGGTCCGAAATACTAAGATAAAAATGACTCTCTCCGGGAGAATCTACAAAAAATGACCTTCCGCATGCGCACCTCCAACACATTATGTTCCCCGTGGGATACGCTACAGCCCACGGAGAAACTTCATGTCTCCTTATTGCATTTAAGAGAGACTGGTTTGAGGGACATGCGGTCAAACATCGCAGTAAAATTGTAAGAGACGCTCGGGTGCGGCACTTGGCGAGCTTGATGGGCAGGCTAAATCTGCTTGTTGCTACAACCCACCACCACATGTCTAGACCATAAACTTTCCCTGATGAAGAATGTTAGAGTGCTAAAACGGTTGAGGAACTTGCAGTTCTGCTGCCGTTACGCAGAAACGCTTCCTTGTACCACGTAATATTCTGCCCGTTTTATATACATACGTCAACGATATATTGTGACTGTTTGCGAGTTAAGGCTGACCTTTACTTAGCAAAAATAAAAAAACGAGAAGACCCAGGCACAATACACGCTGATGATGCATGCAATCAGGCGATGAAGAAGAAAGGCGGAGGTTGCTAATTTACAGATGAGAAAACCGGAGGTTGCGGGAGCAGACAAGCCATGTTCGCCCACACAATGCATTTATTAACAGCGGAGCTGTTTAAGGCCGCGGTTGGTTCCTACGGAGCGATGGTGTTCGCAGTCTCGAGCGAAGTGTAGTGTGAAATGAGGAGAGGAGGTGCACATCAAGAAAGAAAGAGAGAGAGCGCTAGAAATAAATAATATAAAATTTCTTCGCGAGCCGGATTCGAACCATGGCACCCATGGTCCGAAGGCGAGCGTCATAACCACTATGCTATACACTTGCAGAACATGCATTTATGGGGACTATATGATTGCGTTGTACCGACGATTGTAACACGACTTGATAAGGGCGAAAGAAAGAGGAAATGAGAGCGAGACACAGAGAGAGAAAAATAGAGTGAGAGAAAGAAAGAGAAGCCCAAATAGAAAGAAAGAGAGAGGCAGGACTCGAACCCGGACAGTCACGGTCCGAAGGCGTGCATCATACCCACTACGCTATACGCCCACGCTTGCAGAGCTCCGCTGTTTATCAGATTTCACAAGCGTGGAACTGGCTTCAATTTTCTTTGTGCTTCTTGAGATGCGACCCTTCTATTCACGTTTAGAAATTATCCATTACCCCAAGAGAGCGAGCGCCACAGGCAACGTGAGAGGGAGCAAGAAGGTGATGATGAATGAAAATATGAGAAAGTGCAGTTAGTGCACTCTTTCCTCAGTAAACTCATTAAAACTTCAAGGAAGAGTACGGCAGCCCATAACATCCAGCATAGCTCAGGCGACCGAGGCTTGTTGTTGCGGTGCTGACGACACATTTACGCCACGAAGAAGGGAGGTTTGGGCAATTTGTAGTAGCGGGAACTGCGATGTTGTAGGCGCCATTCTTACCAGTCATGACCTGTAGACACGCGGTGTTTCTTGCTCGAGATCTTAGTGGAGTATGTAGATGAGGCTCCGTTTCTATTGGTCCGGTATGCTGAAAAAGTGCCCGTGTTATTTCGTCATTGTGCAACACGCCGCAGTAATCTTGTGGTGGTAGCAGTCCTGATAGGTGGTGCTGAAATTGTGCTTGGCGATGTTTCATTCTTTGAAAGCATCGTATTCGTCGACTTTGCATTCCGTTAAGTTATCTTGCACATTGTCGTCTTTTGTGTTGCCACATGTGTGCTTTCGGCGACATTATTCGTCGTCGTGTGCGTTGAATTCGTTGTCCTGGTCGCTGAAATTTTTTCGTGCAGCTATGTTGATCTTCCTGTTGAGTCTGCGACAGTTGCAGAGGTAGCGTTTCCATTCGAATATGCTTTTGGTTTGTTCCGCAGATGGACATTGTTATCGGTGGATAGCCACTCTACTGCTTGTTTTTGTGAGGTATTTCCGGTGGCGAGAGCAGTATTCAAGGCTTCTCGGAAAACTTTTAGGGCTGTTGCGACGCCATAATGAATGGCCCCTCTTCCATTCAGCAGTGTGCCCCACTTGCTGCTTGCGACATTCCTGCAGTGGCAGTGGCTCATTGGGCTACAGCAGGCCGAAAAAAGCTTGCCGGTTGCGAAGTCACTTGATCTGGAAAGATCTGTGGCTCATTTGTTGCTGTTGAAACCAAATTATCTTGAAAGATACGTGCGTTGGTACTGGTGTCGGATTTTTAATTTTGTCGGGATGGCAAAAGAAGTAGGTTAATTTCGTAAGAACGAATAGTTGCGGTTTTTTCACATTTCTCGTTCCTGGCATAGATGTTTGTGTACATGCAATTAGGTTGATTGGTGGACCATCTCGCAGCTTATGTGGTTCGACCACTATTCTGTTCCAAAGAAAGACCGGCTACCTGTGATATTGTGATATGAAGCTGTGTGAGACAATGGTTAGGTGGAAAATCTCTTCTTTATTGTCCCGAGCTAAAGCCCCACAACGATGGTCTTCAGTCGTGATTATGAGTATGCACAGATGAGAAGATTAGGTGTAAATATAATGCTAATCCCCCCCCTCCACCGCGTGCGACCGGCCGGCCCGGCCGTGTCTTACACTGGAAACGAACGACAAACGAAGGGTTTGAGACGAGAAACGTGAACTATCACTGCACCACGGCAATGCCTGTCAGGAGATACCTCTAATGGAGGA
>NC_051160.1:185265974-185315674 GCF_013339745.2 Dermacentor silvarum
CTGCAGGAAGTCTTTATATTGCACATACAAACGTATGCCGCGGTCGCGAGTAAGATGACGTCACCCGCTTGCCACGAATTCCTCTCCACTTGTTCTCATGACGTCCTTGCTTCATGAGAAGTTTGTGGGGGGGGGGGGGGGGGTGGGGGGTGGCGGCAGAGTGGAAATTCTGTTGCTTGAAACGATTCAGTTGATTTTATCGGCATACCCTGCAAAGCAAGCCAGGCCAGGCTTAGATGACATGGTCACTGCGGTACTTCTGGCCCCTCCCACTGAAAGACACCGTCGGCTGCATGTAAGTATTTATATGCTCGTTGCCGGAGAAGACGTCCCGCCTTTGCCGGAATTTTACACTTGTTCTCGATGACGTCACTTGCTTCATGAGCAAGTTTGTGCTGCGCAGGGCTGGAAATCTTTTGCCTTGAAATCGTGCAGTTTATGATTAGCTGCAGAACTGCAGACAAAGCCAGGCATGCTTAGATGACATGTCACTGCGGTACTTCCCCTCCCACTAGCCGTCCGGCTGCAGGGAAGTATTTATATGCTCGTTGCCGGAAGATGACGTCCCGCTTGCCAGAATTCTCCACTTGTTCTCGATGACGTCACTTGCTTCATGAGAAGTTTGTGCGGGCAGAGCTGGAAATCTGTTGCTTGAAATCGTGCAGTTGATGATTAGCGGCAGAACCTGCAAAGCAAGCCAGGCATGCTTAGATGACATGGTCACTGCGGTACTGCCCCTCCCACTGAAGGCCGTCGGCTGCAGGGAAGTATTTATATGCTCGTTGCCGGAAGATGACGTCCCGCTTGCCGGAATTTTACACTTGTTCTCGATGACGTCACTTGCTTCATGAGAAGTTTGTGCGGGCAGGGCTGGAAATCTGTTGCTTGAAATCGTGCAGTTGATGATTAGCGGCAGAATCTGCAAAGCAAGCCAGGCATGCTTAGATGACATGGTCACTGCGGTGCTGCCGGTGCTGCCGCTAATGAGCATGCAATGAACATTTATTACATCGAAATATAAAATAATCATATACCGATAACTACATTGTATTCAAACATCACTGACGTTCATAGAAATACGTAGTCTTACGTCCGTATTCACAAATGTATCTCAGCTTGAAGCCCATGCTTGACTTGATATAAACGACGGCTGGCGTGAACGTGTCCAAGACGCTGATTGCGTTTCCTTCGGCCGGTACAGAACAGGTGTCATTAGCATCAAGTCAAGCATGGGCTTCAAGTTAACATGCATTTCTGAATATGGGGCTTAGTGCGATAAGCAGTGGTCGAACAAGGAAAGTCACTGAAGCCATAGTTTCGAGAACTGAACCTGTATGTGTAAGGGCAGCAACCGCTTTCCCATCAGCGTTTGTATGTATGACTATGCCCAACCCTTAGTGGGTGAGTATAAGAATAAGCCGAAGTGTAGAGTATTGAAACTGAAGTCATAACTCTCAGAAAAATATAGGAATATAAATGTAGGCGAGGTGGCGGAAGGAGATTTTGTGCTGTAATAGAGAGTGGAAGAAATGGGGGTTACCGCTGACTAGTCTTTTAAAGAAGTGCCGATAAAAACTTGGAAAAAAAGGATGTGCGCCTACACGTAGGTGCTGTAAATTAATTGTACACAATTTTTTATTAAAGCCAGCAATATGCAAGTAATTGGCTCTAATTTTCAAAATAAGAAAATAAAGAGCACGAGCTGGGAGAAGAGTAACAGGTAAAATAAACTTTGGTCAAGCAATATGCGTTCGGCTACGAATATAAACAAAAAAAGTCGCAGTTACGCCCGAAAGGCGAAGCATTGATTGCGATAGCAAATTACTAGACAGCTATATGAAGTAAGGATTGTAGTTTTGTCGGCCATGTAAAGTTGTAAATCTCGCTTACGAACTAAATAAACAAGCATGATCTCATGGGCGCACAGGTAAACGTGAACACATCTCGCTCGATAACCACTGAAACTCGTGAAAACGCTGATTTGAGAAAGCGCGCCAGCGGCAGCAATTAAATTGACCTTCGCACTGTCTCTCACTTCAACGCGAACTAAACGTCGAAAGCACAGCGCATACGAAGCTACCGGCACCCGGCGCATGCACTTTGTACGCCTGCACGGCAGCTTCGTGAGCAGTAGCCACGGGAGCAGAACGCACCCTCCCCCAGCCTCCGTCACCTCCTCCCCGTGCTCGCGCGCGAACGATGATTGCGCGCTTCCGGCCGCCTTCCTCTCTTGCGTGGGCGAGGTTAAGCTGCCGTTGCAAAGCAACATTGCAGGCTTTCACTCGGACACGCAGTGTACGGCGCGTGGCGACAATTTTATCGCCGTCGGAATTTATACGGTAGCTCACGGCAACGACGACGGTGACGGCAAAAGTGCGCTTGGAGTGTCTGTAAAATTGCTATCGCAATAAAATTGAAAGCACAGAGCCCGCATAAACGTACCATCGGGACATAATAGAAATAATAAAGATTCCCAGGACACCTAATCACTTCTTGTGAGTTGTGAACGCGAAAACATTAATGTCCACTTGTACGCCCCTGGGCGGTTCTTCGAGCTATGAGCTCATCGCGGGCAGGCGTGCCCGTTCAGACGATTGGCATGTTTTTATTTGGCCTTACAAAGACGCAGCAAGAATACAGGCGAGAGCTTGCGCGGAAAAAAAAACGCGCGGATAACAAACTTCCGAGAACCAGAACGAGGGCGTCACGGTGATGCCCACTCGCCTCACGCAACACCTCTGGCGCTAATGAGGCAGCAGGTGTTCCCTTTTGCCCGATATACTCTGCCGAAGCGTGCTCGTGACCTGGCGGTGAGGCCAATGGAAATTTGCTGGCCGTTTCGTTGCTAAAAACGACAGATACCGACTTTTTCTCTCAATGGACAATTTAGCATAAAAAAACTAAGTAAAAAGGCACTGGCCTAACACAACGGGAGTTAGAACTCCAATACGTTAGACGGGCTTAATAATAAGTAAAAATGTGTTAAAAAAAAATCAGAATAAAAATCAGTAGCCCCTCATTTGTCGAGTAAATGGATGTAGGCGAAGCTTGTCGTGTATTTCTTCGGTGTACCTCCTAAAGAATTGCATTGATGAGTACTACGTACGTTGTGCTCGAACAACAACCGGTCACACTCACTGCAGCTGGCTTCGAAGTCCCGGTTCAGAAACTCTCGTTGAAACCTTCCCCGCAGGGGCGCCTGCGTAAGCAGGCGTTTGGTGGGTTGCGACACCACGGACCCGAGCACATGGGGGTCGGACCCTCCCACGCTTAACCGTGCGTGGCTTAGCCGTGTCCGGGGAAAAGGGGATCCTGGGGGTTGAGCCGAAGCCGGGTGTTTGGACCTTCATGGCCTCTCGGCGGAGGCAACACACCTCTTTGGCCTCCGCTTCACGTAGACGGCACCCCCGGACTGACCCACCCGGGGGAAACCGGCTGGTCGCCTTTTCCTATCCCCCTCTCTGCCCTTTTTTCTTTCCTATCTCTTTTCTTTACTGTCCTGTCTACTCTTCTCTTCTGTTACTTCTGCGTTTTCATAGGCGGCTCGGGTTAACCTTGTGTAGGTGCCCTCTCTTGGGTTTATATATAAGGTTATAGCGGCAATGTACGGCTGGCGCCTGTAGCCTTACACGTTAAGTGCTGCAGCGTCCCCTTGTTGGACTCCGTGGTGGGTGGCTGCCATTGCTGCCGAAGTACAAAATACTCCTATGGGAACACCCGCTTTTCCACGACTTCTTGATCGTCTCCCTCAGAAGAGGGGACGCACCGATGAGATTCTGAACTTGTTCACCAGACCAAAAGACATTTTCCCTCGATTCCAAGTAGTACATAGCGAAAGAACCGAAAAACTAGCAAGAACCATATCCCCATTTGTAGTTGCAAAAAGCTTGACCAACACGCTAGGTCCTGGCTACAAAGTCACCAAAATGCCAAGCGGAGACCTTCTGCTTGAGCTACGTGATAAAGACCAATACAACAGACTCGGCAAGCTTGTTACTTTTGGTGATGTCCCAGTTACTGTTTCACCGCATCGTTCCATGAACACAGTACGGGGGGTAGTATCAGAAGCAGACCTCATTGACCTATCTGAAACTGAACTGTTGGAAGGATGGAAGGAGCAAAACGTCACGAATGTGCAGCGCATTGTTATGAGACGGGACAACAAAGAAATCCCTACGAAACATCTGATACTTACATTTGAATTGAGCACTTTACCACAAAGCATTGAAACAGGCTACACAAAGATAGCAGTGAGACCATATATACCCAATCCTAGGCGATGCTACCAATGTCAAAGATTCGGCCATGGCTCACAGAGCTGCCGTGGTCGACTCACCTGTGCTAAGTGTGGAGTACAAGGTCATGCCTCAGACAACTGCGAGGCCACACCTCACTGCGTCAATTGCGATGGTGAGCATCCAGCGTACTCCCGGTCTTGTCCAAGTTGGAAAAAAGAAAAGGAAATTATAACACTGAAAGTCCGTGAAAACATATCGTTCAGGGAAGCACGCAAAAGGTGCTCACCATTCCACACGACCACTTACGCTGATGCGGCGCGTCAAGGGGCAGCGTCGCAGCGGCTACTGCCACCAGCCCAGCCCGCGCGCAGCGAGCTGTCGCTTGTGGCTCCTGCCCCCAGGGTGGAAGTAGCTAAGTCTACTCCACCTAACCAGCAAACAGGCCCGGTTACCCTAGGGTTGCCGGCACCACAACAGTCCTCGGTGGCAGCCTGCGCTTCGCGTAGCGAACCCGCAGGCCCGCCAGCAGCTCCCACGGTGGGTGCAGTCAAGGCTGCCTCACCCTCACCGGCCCCTGCTGGTGCTGGCAACAGCCGGCGCAGCTCAGGCCCAAAGGCAGCCCCATCGACATCCGGGCTGGTGGGCGCAAATGTCTCGTCCTTCGCGGCGAGACATTCTCGTGAAACTTCTCGCTCGCAAGAGCGCGTGTCCGGCGCCTCACAAGAGGCAATGGACACCACACCCACCCCGACGGCGCACCAAGCGCCTAAGGAGCGGCGAGGTTCCCTTGACCGCTTCAGAAAAGACAAATCCCGCGTTACAGGGCCTGGAAAGGGCTCTGTAATCTAATGCAACACTTCCTTATTGTTTTTAGTACACACAGCACCCATTTACTTTCAGTATGGCCACACAAATTATACAATGGAACATCAGAGGCCTTCTTAGGAACCTCGATGATGTGCAAGAACTTCTCCACAAACACAATCCAAAAGTGCTGTGTGTACAGGAAACTCATTTAAAATCGACACATACAAACTTTCTTCGACAGTATGTTACGTTTCGTAAAGATCGCGATGATGGTCTCGCATCATCAGGCGGTGTTGCCATTATGACTCACAAAAGCATAGCATGTCAACGTCTGCAGCTGCAAACACCCCTTGAAGCAGTGGCAGTTCGACTGGTTCTCCTTAACAAACTCATCACCATTTGCTCGCTATACATACCCCCACATTACCGCTTACACAAACACGAATTTCAGTCCTTGATAGACGAATTGCCAGAGCCCTATCTTGTTCTTGGCGATCTCAATGCACACAACAGTCTGTGGGGCGACGCTCGCATCGACGCGCGAGGCCGTCTAATTCAAGATTTTCTTTTCTCGTCCGGTGCTTGTCTGCTTAACAAAAAAGAACCGACATATTATTGTCTTGCAAACAAAACCTTTTCCTCTATAGACCTCAGCATAGCTTCTCCATCCATATTACCTGAACTTGAATGGGAAGTTATAAAAAACCCTTACGGGAGCGACCATTTCCCAATACTGCTGAGAGCGCCAAGACAATACGAATCTCCACCACATGCTCCCCGGTGGAAGGTCAATGCAGCGGACTGGGAAAAATTCCAAACACTTACCAGTAAGCTCTCGTGGGCTGACATTTCATCGCTCGGAATTGACGGTGCCATCGAGTATTTTACAAATTTCATAATAGATGCAGCTTCTAAGTGTATTCCCCAAACAAGTGGTCTTTCTAGCAAACGCCGTGTTCCGTGGTGGAATGAACAATGCCGGAACGCACGTAGGCAGCAGAACAGAGCATGGAGGCAGCTTCGCAATTATCCTACTGCTGAAAACCTTGTCAGTTTCAAGAAAATCAAGTCCCAAGGTAGGAGAACACGCAGACAAGCCAGGAGAGACAGCTGGCAAACATTTTTATCAAGTATCAACTCGTACACGGATGAGGCCAAGGTTTGGAACAGGGTGAATAGGGTAAGAGGACGACAAACACATCCGCCTCCCCTGGTAGACAGACAGGGAGACAGCCTGGAGGACCAAGCGAACTATCTGGGTGCACATTTTGAACATGTTTCCAGTTCATCACACTATTCTCCAGCGTTTAAAAGATACAAATCAGCAATAGAAAAACAAAAACTGGACCGAAAGAGCACCGGAAACGAGCCATATAACCTACCTTTCTCCCTAGCAGAGCTGCATGCATCACTCACCTGTTGCAACCAATCTGCCCCAGGCCCTGACCGTATACTATATGACATGTTGAAAAACCTACCCTCTGAAACTAAGAAAACCCTTCTCTGTCTCTATAACTCTATATGGACCTCCGGCGAGATCCCCTCTGCCTGGAAAGAGGCCATAGTGATCCCTATCCTGAAGCAGGGCAAGGATCCATCGTCCGTATCCAGTTACCGGCCCATAGCTCTAACAAGCTGCCTCTGCAAAGCTTTCGAGAAAATGATAAACCGTCGTCTGATACATTTCCTAGAATCAAACAAGCTGCTTGACCCATACCAGTGCGGTTTTCGCGAGGGTCGATCCACCATTGACCATTTGATACGTATTGAGGCACAAATACGTGAAGCTTTTGTTCACAAACAATTCTTTTTATCTGTATTCCTAGACATGGAAAAGGCCTACGACACCACATGGCGGTTTGGAATACTGAGAGATCTCTCCCACTTTGGTGTACGTGGTAATATGTTAAATGTCATTGAAAGTTATCTGGTGAATCGCACATTCCGTGTTCGAGTTGGCAATGCATTATCACGACCTTTTGTACAGGAAACTGGAGTGCCACAGGGTGGGGTGCTCAGTTGCACTCTCTTCATTATAAAAATGAATTCCTTGCGTCTAGGCATCCCACGTAATATGTTTTATTCAACGTACGTGGATGATATACAGATTGGATTTAAATCATGCAACCTTGCAATCTGTGAGCGGCAGGTTCAGCTTGGTCTGAACAAGGTGGCTAAATGGGCAGACGAGAATGGATTCTGCTTAAATCCACAAAAGAGCACCTGCGTCCTTTTTTCTAGAAAGAGAGGACTGTACCCCGACCCCGACATTGACCTGCAAGGACAGCGTCTACCTGTAAAAACGGAACATAAATTCTTAGGCATTATTCTTGACACAAAGCTAACATTCATACCACACCTAAAACATCTAAAAAACAAGTGCATGAAAACAATGAATATTTTAAAAGTGTTGTCACGCACTACATGGGGTAGTGACAGAAAGTGTCTGTTAAATTTGTATAAAAGCCTCATACGAACACGCCTAGACTACGGGGCCATAATTTATCAGTCAGCCACCCCAACCGCGTTGAAGATGCTGGACCCCATCCACCATCTAGGTATTCGCTTGTCTACAGGTGCCTTTAGGACAAGCCCTGTAGAAAGCCTTTACGTGGAATCCAATGAGTGGTCCCTCCACTTGCAGAGGACCTACACAGCTTTCATGTATTTCCTTAGAGTGAATGCAAACAGTGAACATCCCTCATATTCCACCGTAAATGATTTGTCCAGCTCCCACCTCTTTCATAACCGACCTGCAGTAAGAGAGCCCTTCTCGTTGCGTGTGAGAAGTCTGGCTGAGGAAATGGATGTCCCACTCTTTGAACATCGTCTAATGACACCCACTATACAGGTCTCACCGTGGCAGTGGCAGATTGTCGACTGTGATTTGTCCTTTTTACATGTTACGAAGCACGCCCCGGTTGCACACATTCGAATGCATTTCCTCGAACTGCAGCATAAATACTCCTGTCCGGAATTTTACACCGATGCATCAAAGTCTCATGCCGGCGTCTCTTATGCAGCGGTTGGCCCATCATTTTCAGATGCCGACACCCTGCACCCCCAAACGAGCATTTTCACAGCAGAGGCTTATGCAATACTGTCGGCTCTTAAACATATCAAAGAATCGAAAATACCAAAAGCAATCATCTACACAGACTCGCTGAGCGTAGTAAAAGCTTTAAAATCTCTGAAAAGGCACAAAAATCCTGTAATAGTATCGCTTTATTCATTACTATGTAATATTTATGCGTCTGGGCAGCATGTTGTGGTGTGCTGGGTGCCAGGACACCGAGACATCGAGGGAAATGTACTGGCAGACCAGATTGCCACATCCATCGACGCAAAAGCTGGAAACACATCCATGCCCGTCCCTGTTCCCGATATGAAGCCATATCTACGCAAGAGACTTCGAGCCCACTGGCAACGTTTGTGGGACGCCCAGAGTCTAAACAAACTTCATTTAATTAAGCCTCGCTTAGGGAACTGGCCATCCACCCCGAAATCTAGAAGAAATGATGTCCTATTCTGTAGGCTCAGAATAGGACACACGTACGGCACGCACAATTACTTGTTGTCTGGAGGCGAACCCCCGACCTGTACTAGATGTGGGGAGGTACTTACTGTACTTCACATCCTAGTACAGTGTCCACTACTAGAAGCTGAAAGAAAGAAACACTTTGTCCAAGCCTATAGAGAGAATATACCCCTACACCCAGCGATGTTTTTACATAATGACCCGGTATTTCAGCACGAATCAGTTATAGCCTTTTTAAGCGACATCGACATTTTGCAAGTTCTTCGCCCGAGAGATTCGTAGCAGGGCCCTCTTTCAGAGAACGCTGCTGCGACAGCATTTTGAAATGCACTCTCCTCCAGGCTCTTGCTTCTAAGGGTCTCTGTGAGGCAGTAGTGCCTAGTATCGCTCACAGCTTTTTTATACCATATTATATTCATTGCGCCCCTATCACATCATTGTCATGATCTTATTAATTTTGTCTTTTACGCACCTTTAGTGCGCAGGATTTTAGGCCCCTTTACAGCCACCCTACACCTACCCACTGTCATTGATCATACCATTGCTCACTCACTACACCACGTCTTGGCGCTCTTTGGCCATAGCTGGCCCTTGCGCCAGAAAACAACATATATCATCATCATCATCGTTGAAACCTTGCCGTGACACCGCGGAAGTTGGCGCTAGCGTTGCCGAGCCGTGCACCACTGTTGTCGGTTTCCGGGCGTGCAAGACGACACTGACGTTTGCCCTCAACATCGCACTCCCTCAACTGGGGGTCCACGGCACTTTGCTCAGGTTTCCCCTGGGCTTCGGAAGTCCTCACGCTAGAATGGGCACGTAAACAACGAGCCCTTTTCCGTGCGCGTTCATTCAGGATGAATTTTCATAAAACTGCTTGAAAATTAAATCTGCCCGTTACGTAAGACAATGAATGGCTCATACCCCCTTAAGCAATGGCTCATTCCCCGTAAACGCGGCCTCCCCATTACGACGACAGAAGAGAAGTGAAATTATGCGCTGGAATGATTAGCGGCAACGCAGGCAGCTGTGGAAGCAGACGACGACAACGAACGCGGGCGCAGTGGCACAACCGCGTACCGAGTACGAGCGCAAACCGAGGGGTGCCTACGAGCCAGCTGCGGAAGAAGACGACGACGGCCGAACCAATGCTGTTGATGATAATTTTTTGCGCATATTGACGCCGCCAAAATCTGTAAGGCATATAAAAAATTTAAGCCCCTCCCCTACCGGGAATAGGGGTGCACGCGAAGCTTGTCCAACCCTAGGGGAGGGGTTGGTTAGTTTTTTGAGCGTTTAAGACCCATTAAAGAGACGTGATTGTTAGTGACTCAGAAACGGTTGTTTATGGTTGAGGTTGCAGGCTGACGTTGTTGGTTGGATTGATGGAACTGCTTCATACAGCATCAAAGCGTTGACCTTTGGCAGTTTCGTCACCGAACATTGTAGACAGGATTGCTGTAAGAGGTGAGAAACGTTGTCGTTTCGCTTCGACTTCAGCTTGCCGAAGGTCTGAATTAGCTCGGCGAGTACAAGCATGTTCACGGCCCTGATCCCGCTGGCAAGAGAGAGAGAGAAAGATACCCTTTATTAGAAAAACAGTTTTTTTTGTCGGCGTGTGTACAACCGCTGGCATGCTACTGTGTATAGGGATGGGCAACTGGATAAAAAGATTCCATATTTATTTCGATTCCTGCTCAGGTGTCACAAATTATGCCACGAAGCATTTCACCATGGACACTGTCACCGCTGAAAATCGTACCATATATTCCTGGAGTCAGTGCGAAAAAGAAATGGCCTCAAGCAGCGACTTATCAGACAGCTTTGGAAAATATGCACAATTCACAGCCGCAACACACATTTTCACAGATATCTCTACTACTCCACATCACTTTCGTGCGGACATTTTATGCCCTCTACAGGGAAACGTTGCCCTCTACAGGTCAAAGATTCTCGTGTCGTCTTGAGCAAGCGACATCATCTATTTCAGCAGAGTCATATGGCATTAAGGAGACCCTTGTGTACGTTTGTGCTTCGACAGCAGGCGCCAAAGACATGGGTGATTTTCACAGATTCGAAAGCAGCCCTGCAAAGTATGTGTAACAGGCACAAGCGATGTAATAACCAACCTGCAGCATTTGACATTGCTTATCTTCATCACAAGGCTACGATTGCTGGGTATTGCATCAAGTTGCAATGGATACTTGGCCATGCCGGTATTTCGGGAAATGAAAAGTGGATGAAGCTGCCCGCTGGCGTTCCTTCAACGCAGCGTGCTGTTCAGCAGAAGAAACGAAACGCGGCCTCCCCATCTGACTGCCGGGCCTGAAGTGGCGGGAAATGGCGTGCGCGAGGCGAGCGCACAGGCGATCACACCCTTTCTCTCCTCTGGAGAGAGGGAACGCATGTGATTGGCCCATCCATCATTTATCAACCCATTGTGTAAGTTTGCTACAGCTGTGGAGCCTCTATGCGAGACATCTTTGTTTGCCGAGCGTGCACTGAAGAGCATGCACATGTTACGGGCGCGAGCCTTGCGCTGCGTCTATTTGTCCATACATACAAAACCTAACTTTAAGGTCGCGTACGATGAACCGACAGTGCCTAAATCGCTTAGCGTGGTGGTCTCGCAACCCGGAGGTCGGTGGTTTGAATCCGCAGCCTGACGAGCAATATTTAATTTCGCGAGGCTTGCGTTTTTTCGTACGCCAACGCCGACATGAGTGAAGCAATGCAAGAAAAAGTGACTCGCCATCTCGAGCTGGCGAAGAAATAAAAAAACATATTCATACATCTGTTAACTTCATTTCACATCCTTTCTTTCCTATGCTCGCGACAGCTATCGGCTGATGTGAATACTAGGCTGACGTATGTCCTGTTGCCAGTTTTTCCATTCCCATCTTGTTTAATTTCTTTCTCTGTGGTGGTACCGTTAGCACATCATACGTCCTCATTCTTGTAGGCACTTCGCCTAGCGCAAGTGCGTTTTTGAAATAGTTCAACTTTGAAAAGTAAAATGTGCCAGAAAATTTGTTTAGTGCGACTTAGGCAAAACATGTAGACATGATAGCATCGGAGTGTAGTTCATTAATACAAGAAAGACATATTTCTGTTGGGCGGTAACTCAAGCACAAAACATGCAGCTGCCGTTTGTTTTTGTGAGAGCACCGGGCACGCGGACAAGAAAAATTCCGACGATCTAGAGGGCAACAGCTTCGCTGTGAAATATCCCTTAAATTTCTCTTATGCTGAGCGCAATCAAACCGACGTCACAAGAGCAGTCTGGGTCACAATTGAACTGGGTAGGCAACAGTTTTCAAAGAACGCCTATCACGTCAACGCATTACCAGGGTGCGCCATTATCCACAGGGTTGGTACCGCTCTCCAAGGAAGCTCTCGCCAACTTGAACCACTGAGTATGTGTCATTGAGTGTGCGGCAAGTGAGGGAACAATTCTCAGCTTTCACATAGAGTTAGTCTTTATGCTCGCTTCGGGAGTGCAGTTGCGCATAGGTGCGCCATCTTGCCCGCCGACGCATCCATGTTAAGCAGAAAAGCCACTCCTCTTGAATGCAGGATAGGGTATGGCTCAGCTGCCGAGTGTATTTGCTCCTTCATTCCGCGAAGGCCAGGTGGCGCGGCGGACGGCAGCGCACAGAGGCTCTCGACGACTTTGGCGCGGCGTGCGGCAGTGCATGCCATAGAAACTCTATGGTGCAGGCGCAGCCGTGAAGTTGGCTTTCTCTAAAAATGATATTCTTTGCACAGTGACCAGATTTGGCGAATAGGGACGCGAGCAGCGCATTCAGTCAGATCCACAACTCTGCTCCCCAAGATGAGCAAATACAGGAACTCTACTTTCACAGGCACCGGCGCTACACTCTTCTCGTCTCCATCTATCTGCACTTCTCGGCAGTGCACATAGATGGCACAGCGTGTTCAGACAGAAGCGCTAGAGAGGAGCGCCCTTGATACCTGATCACGTGTGATACGTAATGTATCACAATCCCACAATCCTGTTACACATTCGTGGCCTCCTTCTGAGCCATAAATGTTTAAATTCCAGCAGACAGTAGTGAAGTGTTTAACACTTTGAGTGCGCTTAAAAAAGAAAGAAAAAGACTGATGTGAAGACAGTGGTGGTATAAAAATGCAACCAGTATTATTCGTCCTTGTCATTATCACTCCTTGTATAACCCACGTTATAATCTTGTTTTAGGTACCGGTATATTTCTGCAAAATACGAAAACAGCAAAATTATTTTTCTTGTTAAGAAGTGGTCACAGAACTAATCTAGGAATTTACAGATCCATGGGTATTTGCTGCTGTTTTTTAAGCCAATAAAAAGTTAATTCATTCAACACTCTGCTTTCCTCGATAAACATGAACTTAATATTTTATCTCAGTATGATTTTACACCACTATTATCAACGAAAGTGGCTTTATTACAGAAAAAATACACTGTTAACAATGGGGTTTTTTATTGATTTTTAGAAAGCGTTCGATTGGATAAATAATATTACTATGTCAACAAAGCTGTTTGGTTATGGAATTATGGAATATTGTACGTAGGCGACACAAGTATCTTTCTAACAGGAACAGATGCTAATGATCTAGGAAAACGGGGAAACTAAATTCTGCATAAGCTAAATTACAAGCTAAATTAAAGCGAAAATACTCATTACTCATACATTGTTCTAGAACAAAATGTGTTTTATTCCGCCCAATATCTGTGCAATGTAACCTCGGTGAGGTCCTACGAATAAATACCTCTGTCATTGAAATATGTCCTGTACCTAAATCCCTGGGAGTAATGTTAACGAATTTCTGCTTTAGGACCAACACACTGGCTACCTACGCACTTAATTTTCCTAGGCTTTAGGCATGCTACGGAAGTGTATTTGTCTTCTCCCAGTCCGCTAAAAGCGTTTAGTATACGCGGTCCTGTTTGAATCGCATTTGCGTTAGTACCATCTTGTATAGGGAAAAAGCAGTAAGAACGCTCTGTAAAAGATAATTATAATGCAAAAAAATGCTCTACGAGCGATTACAAAGCAGCCATATGATGCACAGACATATCCGTTGTTTACTCGACTGAGAATATTGAAATTATACAAGTTGTATCAGCTTGAGCTACTATCGACCCTTAAATGGGAAATACACAAGGACACACACAACCTCAGAACGTTGTCAAATTTGCAAAACAACGCTTCTTTACGCTAAATCAGGCGCACATAAGTTTGGGAAGTACCAAGAGAGAGAGAAGAGAGAAACGAAAAGGGAAAGGTAGGGAGGTTAACGAAGAACGTGCCTGGTTGGCGACCCTACACTTGGGGAGGGGGAAAGGGGAAGAATATATTAGGAGAAAAAATAGAGTAGTCAATCGCAGAGACTGTCACAGAAGGATCTCCGCTGTCACAAGCGTTCGTACAATCCAGTACTCTTCACGAACTGCAGAAGGACTTTTGTGGCCTTTTCCATGCAAGATTGCATAGGCCATGGCCCAAGAATCTTTTCTTCCGAGAGCGTTCTGTTATCTAACAGGTTGAGTTTAAGTTGGAGAATACGTCGTTGAATGTCAACAGATGGACAGTGGCACATAAGGTGCTCGAGAGTCTCGGCGCATCCGCACAAATTGCACGCCACACTGTTGGCCATCCCTATTAGGAACGAATAGGCGTTGGCAAATGTAACACCCGAAACACATGCGACACAGTAAAGTTGTTTCACGATGGGAGAGTCCAAGTCAGGGTCAAGAGAGTGCAAACGTGAGTTGGTGAAAGCAGGTGAATTCTATCGCAGAAGTGTGATGTGGCGAGCAATCGATTTGAAGTTGCCGCGCAGCATCCGTTCTTGAAAGTGGTATAGGAACCAGCTGATGTTTGTGATGAGCCTAGCGTGCTTCTTCATCTGCGCTGTGGTTGCCGACAATTCCGCAATGGCTCGGCAACCACTGAAATACAATGTCGTGTCCTTCTTCGAGCGCGTGATGATGAGCGTGCCTTATTTCGTGCACTAGCTGCTCGTGTAACGCATGACGTAGGGCAAACTGCAGAATTTGTAGGGCTGCTTTGGAATCACTGAAAATGCGCCAACGATTTGGCGGCTGCTGGAGTACGTAATTGAGTGCACCTTGAAGAGCCGCAAGTTCTGCTTTGTAGACGTGGTATTGTGCGAGTATTTAAATTGCAAAGTGGAACAACTACTGCTCCGATGGAACAACTACTGCTCCGGTAGAGTTGTTGGAAAGGCTGGAACCGTCCGTGTAAACTTATATGCGGTCAAAATAATACTCGTTGATGATAAGCAGAGACAATTGCTTCAGGGCTAGTGGTGAGTTGTGCCTTTTTGTAATTCCAGGAACTGAGAGGCACAAGTGAATTTGCCGGAGACACTACAATGCCAAAGTTGGGCGTTTCGCAGGCTTCAAGCCAGATGGTATTGAGGCATGATGTCGTGTCGCAATACTACAGAATGTAGCCTGTGGTCTTCGCACTGGCAAATCGGCTAAATGATGGGATGGTAGCCGTGAAATGTGTCGAATGTGCGCTCTTAGCATCTCACCGACGATATGAGTGGCGATCGGGTGCTCCTGCGCAATGACAATCGTTGCAGCTGTCGATGAACATCTCGAGAGGCCAAGACATGTCCGAAGGGCTTAGGCTTGTACGCTTTGTAGTGCAAGGATATTAGTCTTGCATGTGTTACACAAGACAGGAAGACTGTATCGCAGGAATCCGAGAAAAAGTGCTGTTTATAGCTGTATCATGGAGCGCACGGATGGTCCCCACGATTTTCCAGCTACGAATTTAAACATATTGTCAATACAGATGAGTTTTCTCTTCATGTAGGAGACATGGTCACTCCAGGTGAGGTCGCGATCCACAATAAAGCCTAGGAACTTGCGAGTTTTACTTGTACTCAATTGACTGGCCCTCGATACACACCGGGTAGAAATACATTGGACTTCGTCTAAATGCCTCTAGTGCACATTTGTTCTGTGGATATCGTCAGGCCTTGTCGGCGAATATATGCCGCTGTCAGGGTTGCCGCTTTCTGTACTATGGCACGCAATTGGGGCATTGTCACGCCGGACGCCCAGATGCAAATATCGTCTGCAAGGCATTTGCCGTCTGTGGTAGCGTTTCGGTGAGCCCCACTAGAACAAGATTGAAAATAGTAGGGCTCAACCCTCCGCCTTGTGGGACACCGCGACTGGAGATATATCTATTTGTCGGCCCATCTTCAGCTAGGACAAACACGGATCTCGCACCAACTATTGGTTTCAGATGATGCAGTCTAGTGCCCCAGATGCTTTAAATAAATTCCACCTCACTACAGAGAATATGCGTGCACTTTCGATAAAGGACTTGTATGCCGCTTTGCATGATGATTGTTATCATTCGCTTTTCTTAGTTTATTTGGTTGCAGAATGCAGTAGTTTCCATCTTTATCTATTGTTTAACTGATATTGTAGCTGTAACAGTTTTCTTGTACTTGTATTATTTAGTTCTGCTAAAATGCTCACTGTTTATAAAATTGCTATCGCAGCTGTAACAGTCTTTGAGTACATATCTTCTGCCAAAGTGCCCACTGCCAGCTACTGGGAGGTGGAGCCACTCAAGCTACATGTATGCAGCTCCTCTCCCACCTTTCCAACCACGTTTCATGCGCAAATCTCTTCTGTACTTTGTTTAGTAAAACAAATCAACTTCAAACGCGTTTCTCAGCGTTAGCACGCACCGGCTCACCATGCATTCTAAGGTACACGCGCAGGCTTTGCGGCTGTGGCGCTTCATGGTGCCCAGTGTTCTGAGGGCAACGCGAAAGATGAGTCCCACTGCAGCACATGCATAATACATGTTGGTTTTGACGGTGACAATACGGTGTGTTTACATATCGATACGCAAAAGATGCTACAGTGTGGCTGCACTAGAGAGAAGGAAGACGACATGTACCCGCTTGATATAGCATTGCCATCTTGGCCTCGACATGCTTTCGTAACGTTACGTCATGCTTACATCACGAGCATCGACATGCTTTCCAAGTACGTTGCGGCCAATCAACATGGCTGGAAACTTCATTTACCATAAGTGACGTTCGTGTATAATTCATCGCGTCACGAAAGCGCCGGTTATTCTCCCCTGTATGTCCTATATGGCCTACAACCCGCGTTGCCCTTGGACACCATGCTGCCTTCGCCCGCACGTTCAGCTACGACTGAACGTGCGACTGAACGTCCACGATGCACGAACAACTTCGGTCACTCAGTAGGTGTCAATGTGTACAGATTTGCCAATCTGCAACGAGCCTCTTTCAGGCCGTCATGCGTCACGTAAGATGAATTTTTAATCCGATTAGCATTTATAGGATCCTTCGGGGGCTCATTAAATCATGTTTCTCTCTCCCTTCACGTACTTCCGGGTGTCAGTCTACCATTTTGCCTCCAGCTAGCATCACTGGGTTTGCATGGTCTATTGGTTAGAGTATCAAGCTACTATGTTGAGGGAAGCGGGTTCATAACCAACGATCAGACCAGCTTGGGTCACTGTGTACATGGCCCAGCGTATGGGGTACTCTTCAATGAAATTCTTTCACTTCAACTTGGCTAACTGCTGCTTGTGTTGGCAAGCAACAGTGTTCTTCCTCGAAGAGGAAGATCACTGTCGACGTTCATGCCATTACCACTACCACTAGATTCACTTGTTGTGCCCGAGAAGTAATCTTCGAGACTATTCTCTGCTGTACAAAATGTAAAGTAGCCAGAGAGACAGGGTGCGCCAACTGCCACCTCATCAATGAAATGAATCGACTATCAAAGCACGGGCTACGCAAGATGTAGGAGCGGTCTCAGGAGTTAGTGTACAAGCACTACGTTAAGAAGCACGTCACCGCTTGTGTTGCCACACAACTTGCAGTCGCTCGATGTCCCCGCCAGAGACTTCGAGATAGAATCAGTCATTACCTGGATGGGCGTCGTCGCGCCCTTAAACAATGTATCACAATTCTGTCTCTTTTGTCAGTTCTACCTTCATATGAATTCTCATCTCGTATCATCTCTAATTACACACCGATCGTAAGAATGGTAATTTTGTTAAGTTGCCAATCGTCTCGGTAGAATGGCTACACTGCCAATTACGCTACCTCCGAGACCCTACCTCCGAGACGCTGCCGTCGCTGGTGTGTTGGGCACCACCATTTATTCTAGCCGGCAAGTGACGCACTACGGGAAAAGCCAAGAATAACCAGACATAGTACAAGCGAGTACTGTAGTTCAATGAAGGCAAGTATCACCGAAAATATTTACGAAAAAATGCTCCTTTTCTTCCTTTAATGGCCACACCCCCGATTTTCATCCAAAATTTGGGAAAGAATCCTGCAGGCATTACACAAGTATATACGGTACTTGAAATTCATAATACCACGTTGAGTTATTAGCGCTGAGGTATTTGGGCGAAACTCAGAAAATGGAACTTTGAGCTTCATTTGCTCCTTTAATATTCGACCTACTACCATAAAATTGAAAAACATGATTTAGAAGGATGTTTTTTCAGTTGAAAATTATTTAGCGTGCCTTCAGTGTTCCCTTAATACAAAAAAGGAATACACTTGGTTTAATAATGGAACAGCATGCGTCACTGATTATCACTAAGATGGAATTGCTAGAATAGCAGAGGGCATGCACTGGTTGGTCCAGAGGGAACGCTGCCACCACCCCCGATTTCTGCATTTTAGGAGACAGTGCGAAGGAGATTCATGTCCAGCTGGTTACGGTACGTAGTTATTGAAACTGCACGATATCCGGCTCGCCATCAATCTCTTTGGGATTTTGTTCCTTCAAATACAGAAAGCCTGGATGACCGCTCGTTCTGAAAGCAAGTTTCTCTACGGAAGTTGATGTTTTGGTTTGACGCCCCTAGCGGAGAATTGCAGTACTACATAGGACACAACATTGTTACGTGAAGCTGATTCCCAAGGCTATTTGCAATTTATTTACAAGGCCATTTTCAATTTATTTACAAGGAGGCCAACGCAGGCCAAGATAGCGACACTATATCAACGGAAGCACGTCGTCTTCCTCCTCTTCAGAGCAGCCACACTGTGGCGGCTGTTCCGTATCATCACCTCCGACAGTTCGGGGCTGGAGTCCGAACTTTCTTGAGCTGACGGCGAAGAGCAGCACTCATAATGGACACATGCACCCCGATGTCAATCAACACGCACACAGACACATTGTCAATAAGCACGTCCAAAAGACTCTGGTTTGTGGGTAAGATCAAGCGATGATTTCGTGCCAATGTCATCAATGCAGCTCCATCTCCAGAAGCTGCACTGTCTAGTTTTCAGCAAAAGGGCGCCGCGAATCGGTCGGAGAAGGAGAACGGCGTTACGGGGGCGAACGAGATTGACGGCGGGAGGGAGAAGGTGAGCGGCCGTAGCGGAGTGGTGTCAGAGGTGTCGCAGGGTCAGATGATGGGTCGGGTATAGAAGGAGCGAATGAAAGGGCCGAACTAGAGGAGAAGTCGGAGAAGTCCAACGGCTGCGGCAGTGGTGAGCGATATTCCCAATGCGTCGGCAGTTAAAACAGATCGGCTTGTCGTCCACGGTGCGCCATTCGGACGGGTTGCGCTGTCCAGAAGAGGATTAAGAGGAGCGAGGTGAGAACGTGCGTGGAGAAAGAGGTTTCGAGCGCAAGGGAGGAACGGAGTGCAGGCCGACGTTTGACAACTGTTGAAGCACGACAGCCGGTATCGAGGAGATCGTTGCAGGAAAATGATCAGATGACAGGAATGAAGGGGCCGCCGGTTTAGCTGCTTCGACCTCACGACAAATGATGCGGGTTAAGCTGCCACATCGTGAAGGCTGGTGGAAGGGGTCGTCACAAGGTGATGTAGCAGCTGTCTTAGGAAGTCGCATGATGTGTTGGGATACCCAGTGGCTTTTAGCATGCTCGAGACGGCAGCACTTCTTGAGGATCGTATCAATGCTGGTGACGTTGGTTGACACTAGTAAATTTAAGGTGTCGTCAGCAGTGCCTTCGAGGACGTGATTAACCCTATCGGTCTCCGACATGTTGTGTTGGTCTTGGCACAAAAGGACAAGACGTAGAGAATGTACGACACGTAGGACTTGGTTGACGTCAGTACACGCGTGGCAGGGGCCTTCTTGGCATTGAGTTGGCGACTGAACCGATTGCCAAAGAGGTTGCAGAGCTGCTCTTTGAAGAAATCCCAGCTCGAGATCTTCTCTTCGTGAGTCTGGAACCATGCCCGTGGAGCGCCGTCGAGGTAGAAAAGAACGTTTGCAAGCATAATAGTTGGATCGCATCTGTGACTTTTGGTGACACGTTCAGACAGCGGAGCCAGTCGCAACATGAGGACTGCCTACACCGGTGAAAACACCAGGATCCCGTCTGGGGGAAATGGTGACGTAGGTCCAGGCTGCAGGCGGAGAGGCTTGCATAGATGAAGTGCCGCCAGCAGGAGCCGAAGTGGCAGTGGCGCCGTTGCGACCGCTGCGAAGCTCCATGACGGGTACCTGGAACGTCCACCTCCACCAAATAATGTTACTGGTAGCTGATTCGTTAGGCTATTTACAATTTATCTATAAGGAAGCCAACGGAGGCCAAGATGGCGACTCTATACCAAGCGGGAACACTTCGTCTTCCTCTTCTTCAGTGCAGCCACACTGTGTTGACTGTTCCGTGTCGATATTTATATTCCGCTAAAACTAGAAAGATGTGCACTAATGTTGATGCCTAATGTGTACACTTGTTTATATTTACGGTACCAAATTTGAGAAGTTTATTAACGGCTCTGGTATACCAGGCATATACTCTGAAAAGGTACATTCTTCGTTTAATTTGTTCACAAGTGGCACCGAAATTTACTCCTATATAGTGGCAGTACAGTTGCAAAGTCTCTCAGCTCAGTGATTATAGTCACCATATCTGCTACTGATGGATCATTGCACCAACTCATCAATGCAGGCCGTGCTTGTGGTTATATCAGCACTATCTTTCTTCCGCTCCCTCCCAAACATTCCCACGGTATCACTGCATTTGATCCTGGTGACACTAAACGAGGAATGGCAAAGAAGTCACCTTTAGCGTTCCGGTTGTGGCGTCCCCGGGTTCATTTTGCATATGAAAACAGATCTCAGTACTAAACCGTGAAGCCATGGCCCTTACAAAAATGAGTTTATACTGTCTATAGAATGTCTATAGAATATCTATAGACTTCTTGTAGATAATTTTGCCTTTCTATAGATTTGTTCTTTTGTTGATACAGAATCTATAAACTGTAGACAAAAGTTGATAAGATTTTTATTTCTTTTTGTCTACTCGCATTCTATAGACAGTCTATAGAAAAATGTCGACAATATGTTTGTTTCTTTTTGTCTACTTCCTCTCTGTAAACTATCTTTAGAAAGAAGTCGATACAGTCTATATTTATTATTGTCCATTCATTGTCTGTAGACTGTCTATAGACAAAAGTTAATAAGATTTTTATTTCTTTTTGTGTAATCCTATTCTATAGTTGGTCTACAGAAGTCGATAAGTTGTTTATTTGTTTTTGTGAACTTCCGCTCTATAGACTACGCATAGACCAAAGTCGATACATCGTCTTTTTTCTTGGTAATTCTGTGTCAATGAGCATCTATAGACGACAGTCGATAAGGAGTTGATTCTTTATGTATACGCCTGGTTTATAGATTTTCTATAGACAAAATTTGATAAGGTGTCTACTTCTTTTATCTATTCCCCATCTATAAATTTCGTCTTGACAAAAGTCGTTAAATTCTGTTTTTTTCTGTCTATATTCGCGGTCTATCCGCCGTTTATATGCAAAAGTTTTTCTCTTTGCTATTTCTTTAGCCGATTGCCAGTTTATAGAATGTCTGCAGAGAAAAGCAATAAAGGTCAACATTGCATCTCTGTCATTGAATTACGCAGTCCTTAATTATGATTTTACCAGATAATTGGGTGTTTAAGAGTCTGCTCGCCGAGTTTCATCCAGGATTGCACTGGTTTTTAACGTGTAACCTCTGGGCCCGGCACCCTAATTAGTCTGGAATGCATCCCCGAGGATAATTTTTCCTTGCGAACCACACGAAGGCGCAATATGTACTCCTATGTGATTGGAATTATTGTTTAATGGTTTCCTATATGCCCCCGATGAAGGCTATAGGGTGGGACATCACCAAAGGTAATGTTAACTCGAGCGAACAGACCGTATACCGATTGCGGTAAGCTGTGAAAAGAACTAAAAGACAGCCGATATTGTAAAAGTCTTATTGCTTCAGGTTTACTTGCCGTCTATAGACAAAAGTCGTAATATATCGTTCAATAAAAACAGTTATTTCAATATCGGTGCACTTGTTTTCTTTTTTTTTGGACTGCATGAGTCAGGACTAGTGGAATTGCTTGAAATATTTGTTTATGCAACATATGAGAGTGCAGCTGGTTCAGGATCATTATTATTGTATTAACATCAATGCATAAATGCAGATGGGAAACAACAGGTGCACATGCATAATATACGTTCAAAATTTTGTTGCCGCCATATCTAAACAAAAATTTTAACTAACTTGTAGATAGTAGATTTCATTCAAGCAGATGCATTGCATGTGACCAAAATTTCTTGAATGTGCATGCACACACATGCTCATGCAGCTTTACTTAATGATTCACGGCTGCATACATTTTAGATTTTTGACTGCTTCCATCTGCATGCATTCTTTTCTATGCACAGTTCCCTATGTATGTTCCCGTATGCATACTGGATACAATAAATGTTTATAGTTCTTTCCAATAGTCTGCTTATTAGGCCCCCAGCAGTGAGCGTTTATAAATAAGCAGAATAACATGGCCTGCCGTAACAAAGTTGGCAAAATGTAGTCTCTTAGCTAGTATATAGGACGTCCCAGCTATTTTAGCCGAGCTGGTCAATGAAAATAAAAGGTTAAAAAAGACATGGTGCAAGGTATACTATCATAAAAACACCTAGATGTCAGATCTCTGAAAAGCCGAATTTACGCCATATGTCTTAAAATCGGATCCTATTGCACCGTCTTTTTTAATATTGCGTTGAACAGCTTCGCTAAATTTAAGTTAGGTGGAATACTCTGTATCCACATTAACGGACAAAAATTGTAAGGCTGAAGTGTATAGATGAGCTGCAGACTCATCTACAGGAACTGTCTATAGACCACAATCTACAAAACGTGTAAGGCCATAAGTCCATAGACAGACTATAAACTGGTATATCGGAATAGTCTATAGACATTGCATATACTTGTATCTACAAAAGTAGAACTATACAAGCCTATAGAGTTGTCTATAGACATTCTGCAGGCATTTATCTACAAAAGTGAATTTTCATTAATCTATACACCGTCTACAGTCTATAAACTCAGGGATTTTGTAGACTAGTCTACAAAAAGTGTATGTCCATAAGTCCATAGACTGTCTATAGAGTGGTCTATAGGAATAGTCTATAGTCTCTAGACATTGCATAGACTTGTCTACAACAGTAGAACTATATAAGCCTATAGACTTTTGTCTATAGACATAAGTAGACATTTGTCTACAAAAGCGAATTTTCATTAATCTACAGACCGTCTATGGTCAGCCTATAGACTCAGACATTTGGTAGACAAGTCTACAAAAAGTGTATGGCCATAAGTCCATAGACTGTCTATAGACTGGTCTGTAGGAATAATCTATAGATAGCCTGTAGACATCTCATAGACTTGTCTACAAAAGTAGAACTATACAAGCCTATAGACTTCGTCTATGGACATTCTGTAGACCTTTGTCTACAAAAGTGAATTTTCATTTATTTATAGACCGTCTATAGACGCCGACTTTTGTAGACTAGTCTACAAAAAGTGTATCGCCATAAGTACATAGACTGTCTATAGACTAGTCTAAAGAAATGTGTCAGACCCCGTGAATTGTTTTCAGACCCCGCCGCAGATGCCGGACCAAATTCCAAAGCCGATTTATCAGCTTCCGAAAATATTCCCACGAAAGCAAGGACAATTAAGAATGGGCCCTCTGGTGCGCCAGCGAACGCCGGTTGCTGTCCAAAGACCGATCGAGTCAGAGCCCAGAGTTGTCAAATCACAACAAAATATATTCTCTACACAAGGCAATTACACACACACGCGCACACTTAGGCTAGACACAACACACTACAAATCATACGGGTATTAACAAATACAAGAAAATAATTCACGACAAGCACTAAGAGTCCAACACGTAAATTACAAAATGAATAGGAACACTAAGTGTCCAATCATATTAACCGTGCTGGTCCTGGAGTCAGACGATCTCGGCGTAGCTCGGGGCAAATCTCGAAGAAGGAACTTCTTCCGGAAATGCAGACGCTCGATGAACTCGTCGACTAGCTTGCCGGAGAATCCCCTTCTTCCGCAGACGCTCGGTCTTCACGTTACATCACTTCACCGGTGCGGACTGAACTCCTCTGCTGATTCTCGCACGGCGGTAATATAGCTTCCACAGGCGTTCTCGAACTTTCCTATCGGTGTCGTGATCCGGTAGCATGGCCAAAGCCTGGGAAGCTCCTATTCTTTTCTCGTACCTTCGACCACCGCCGTCGTAGCGTCGTCGAGGAGGGGGGGGGGGGGGGGGGGTGATGACTCATGCTGTTGGCGCCCACTCCCGCTGTAGTTATCTCTATCGACTCACCTTCTCACGAGTCTCTCTCGACTCGTGAGAAGGTGTCCCGGTGCGCGCGTGTGCTCTCTCTCTCTCTCCGGTTTACGTCGCTTCGTCGATGCTCTTCTAGACGCCGAGGCGCCGTTGTTCGCTTTGCTGTTTGAGGCGTATGCGCTCTCCGCCTCTGTTGAAGTTGCCGCGGAGCCGGCGTGTTCTTTGCTGGCTTGCGTGACACGGGGCGCGTGCTTGGAATACGTGCTATTTTGTGACAAAATGTCTATAGAAAGTCTGTTGACTTCATAGACAAATGTCTATAGACTTTATATAGATTTTCTACAAAAATTTTTGTAAGGGCACGATGAGCAAAAAAGCCACAATCAAAACAGTTACATGTACCATTGGGCTAACATAAGAGGGCGGATATAAATGATTGTTTGAAAAAATAGTGTGGCTTCTTTTGCAACTGGCTGTGTGAAGTGGGTAAATAATTAATTTTTACTCCTCTCCTAATTTGCAAAAATATTTCTGCTCATCTACTGAACCATTGTAACCCAATCCGAAAGGCAGCTCCTTTATATAAAGCTACAGTCTTGATTGTTTTTAATTCCCCGTCTAGCTCCTGCTACAACAATGTGTTTACTCTCAAAGAAAATATTCCATAGAAGTGCTCCACCGGTAGACCATTTACCAATTGCAAGATTACTGCAAAGTGTCATTTAGTTCACAAGAACGCGCAGCCCTTTCAGTCTGCCTTTTTTATAGCGTGCGAATTCAAGACAAAAATAACTGTTTCACATCACTATTTACCACTTTGGATAGAATAAACATTGCTAGTTGCTATTTTTGACGTTTATGTTGCCGATAATGTATACATGGCGTTTGGAAACACAGTGGGACGATACGGCAGATAAGCCCAGGCATCTCGTTCCCTTACTGATCTTCAAACATTGCTAAATCAATAAGCAATTGAAGTGTGAAAAGGTGCAATTTCATGCTATTACATTTTGAATGTTCTACCCCACTAGAGTAGGACTTGGAATTCCATGAAATTTGCCTTTTCTGTGAATGCAAAGAGATCCTACGAGAAGCCATTTGCGCCAAGTACTCCATAGCGTAGAATGGAGAACACGGTAAAATATTGTTTAATACGCACGAAATGGTGGGAAACAACACACACGTGCTTAGCAAGGCATATAATCCCATGATTCCATAGCAATCGGTGGCACCACCCGTTTTTATCTCACCACTCAAATAGCATCGCATGTGCACCCTTGCAAATCTTTGCTAATATTGCGCCACAGCGTCCTATATGTTTTCTGATCGCGCGAGCATCAATCCCATGGCCTGTCAGCCGCCTCGTAGCAACGATTTACTTCGATATGGGTGCTGATAGCAACCAGGTCAGACCAAGAATTTACACAACACATGGGAGGTATAGCGAACGAGAAGAACGGAAACCGAGGCGTCCGATTTTTATTAGTCATATCATAAGAAACCAACTGCCTCGGCGTCATTGTACGCTTTTGAATATATAACTTTCTATATATATATATATATATATATATATATATATATATGTGTGTGTGTGTTGTAATGACCACGGGAGTTTGTGCATCGCTGCTGCACTTGGTTGCTGAGAAGGCATAAAGCCTCGGCGCTGCAGCTCGCGCTTGCAATTCGCTGGAACTGCTCGCGCCTGCTTTGCTCTGGACCTGAGGTTACTGTGCTTCCTGGTAATGGTCAAGAAACCCCGTAGCACATATATAATGTTTGTGTGTTATCCATTGAACACTTGTAAAAATCATCGCCGCATATCTGCTTGCTTCACTGCAAATGACGTCGAAAGACGATAGTCTTCGGCCGCCCTTGATACGTAACGCCCTCTCTTCTCCCCCCTTCCACCCCTCACGCTCATCCCCTCCCCTCTCACTCCTGTCTTGATGGATGCAATGGAAGTTTTGCTGAATTCAATTCAAATTTCCCGCGTTCGCCCTGTTCTCGTGCCATCTGTTGGGACCTTTTATTACTATTGGCTTAAAGCCGGCTACAGAGCCAGGGCTTGTCTGCTTGTTTTTAACGCGTATCGTCTATACGACACCATTTCTAACGCGTTGATTGTTCATTTACTAACGTAAAAACCAGTCCAATGTGTATTCTTAATTAGGTGAAGACTGGGGATCACGGTTATGTACATATATTTTGCATCAAATGGACCTGAGGTTTCCTTTGCGCTGTTGACGTGTATCTCCCCGTGCCACCAGTGCTAGTAGCTTGGTTGGTTTTGGCCGGGCGGTTGAATCGAGTGACAGACAGACAGTGAGTTTTCCGTGTTTAGGTAGCCCACGAAACACTATCCTCTTTAAAAATTTTCGTACGAGAAGACGGTGTTGCTTAATGACACCACGTTGAATGCCGAGCTAGAAGCCGTACAACATCGCTCCATGCGCTCTATGTTAAATAATTATTGTCGCACAGCGATAGTATCAGGCATGAAATCATCTTTAAATAATCCGTCAAGTACTAACCGGCGCAAGATAGCCAGATTCAGTGTGTTTCACAAAATTTATCACCAAAAGCATCTCCAGTTTTGCTGGTACCACAGCGACTTGATCATGCACATAAAGTTAATATTCCCCAATAAAAAACAGGGCGCCATAATAATTAATACTTATCAAATACTTCGCGCGAATGGAATGTCCTTCCAAATGACATCGTAAGCATCGCCGCCGGGGACGGGATTCGATCCCGCACGAGGTCGCGGGATCGAATCCCGGCCCCGGCGGCCGCATTTCGATGAAGGCGAAATGCAAAAACGCCCGTGTGCTTGCGTTGTAGTGCACGTTAAAGAACCCCAGGTGGTCAAAATTAATCCGGAGCCCTCCACTACGGCATGCCTCATAATCAGAAGTTCAGAACTGGTTTTGGCACGTAAAACCCCAGGAAGAAGAATAAGATGACTAATTTATCCAGGTTTAGGGAAACTAAAACAAATATGTTGGTTTGGTGTAGATATAGTGTTATTTCTGGTTTGACATCATCGATGCGCTTGGTTCATGAGTGAGCATATATGTTGAACTGTGTTTAACCTTTTGCTCCCTGTTTGTACAAACGGTTGTAACCTTGCTAGAATAATGTTATTCCTGATCTGACATTATTGCTTATTATGGACGCTTGACTTCCCTTGGTTTGGGAATTTCACTCCTGAACTTATGTCTGAATCTGTTGTTTCTTATTTAAAAATCTACCTCTTGTATGTACTGATTGAGATTTTGAACTTGCACTCCCCCCTCTGTAATACCGTGGCCTTGAGTGTATAATAAATGAAGTTAAAATAAATTTCAACTTTAGATTTGTGAGCAGTTTTTGAGCAAAGCTTCCTTCTGCAACAAAAGTGTATGGCTTATTTAAACTATGACTTGTCGCGTGTGCTTTCATTTGAAAACTCTTTTTATAATAAAATAGAGATAAATAACTCATTGACTTTTTTTCTCTCTTTTTGTTTAGTTGCACGCTGTGAGCGATCTAACGACAGCTGTAAGTTGATAATGCATGATTTTCAATATTATCTTTTTAACCATTTATTTCTAGAAAGCACGTTGTCTTTGTGGAAGGTTCTCTTTCTATGCCTTTTTTAAAAGCTATATATGACGGTTAAATATCCAAACATCTAGTTATGTGGAAATAAACTAAGCAAGAACATTTACATGCTTTATATACGAGAATTTCCAGCACTCGGCAATATTGAAGTCGATCCATGTAGAACACAAGGCACGTCGTCGTCTTCATCCAGGCGGCGGTGTCTTCTTCTGCGACTGTCAAGTAGCACAAGCCCCCGGTGGCAAAGGTGCCATCTGGGTACGTCTAATGAGCTGCAACACAGGAACAGTAGAAAACTTCGAGCCACGAAACCTGGACGACGTCACGGGACCGCCAGTCAGAAGGCATGGCGCGACTTGCGAGTCCGACGTCGTACGTGACGTCGGTAACTTGTCGAAGGACGCGATATGGGCCCTTGTATCGAGTCAGCAGCTTTCGAAAATGCCCCACGCGACGGGATGCGGACCAATACTACTTGCTGTTTACAGCCAGGAAGCTTTAGATGCAAAAAAGAAAGCCATAGTGCGTGCTACGTACAGCACTTAGCTTCACTCGGAGCAAATGGCTACCGACGATTTTACCTCCACCGGTCGGGGTTGAGATACGCAGATGATGTATTGTGCCAGCCAATGTTATCTAGAGCCTTTGTAACGCCCTGTTACCGCAATTTCCCCCAGCTATTACCCATCGCATACCCGTGGTGAAAAAAGCGCCGGTCACGACCTGGTCTCGTTAACGCGTTTGAATATCTGAGCATTGTACGTATATAAAAAAATTAAAAAGGGACAGGAAAAGTAATTCATTTACATATACATACATTTACGCAATTATGTATATGAACGAATGATAGAACGTTCTCCTTAACTCTGTGTACATGCACTGAACTCGCAGTCTTCCTATGCGGTTGGCCGTTATTTCTCAGTGATGGACAACAACAATGGAATATCCGCACAGACCCGAAAACAGCATTACAAAGCCTTCGCACGAAAAGCACTAAGTCAAGCAATTACATTTTGGTAGAAGGCATGGCATTCCTGCAGCCGGATGTACTGCGTCCGGCTTCTGACGCTATTCAGCTATAATAGGTAATAAAAAGGCGGATGAGGCAGCTCGCACAGGCTATGGTAACATAAAATTTATAAAGGTGTTTTTTTTCACTAGAAGTGAGGCTTCAGCTTTCGCGTAGCGATAAGTACTCAATGAACGGGATAGTAGATGGTCTTCACCTTCAGGCAAATACATTTTTTTGTTCGGTACCACCGCAAACCTCCAATCAAGGCTACCACATATCTACCATGGCATCTGGAGACCCACTATTAAAGGCTCAGATTAGACACTGCATTCGCGAAGAGTCTTTCTTTTTGCAATGGCGAGAGTACAAGTCCATGTTGTGACAAATACGGTGGCGCGAAATCTCCAGAGCACATTTTGCTTCAGTGCTTACCTTAAAGAGACGAGCGACATCGGTATGAAATGAACATCGAAAATCCCGACCAAGGCACCTTGACATGGGCACGGATGCTCGGTCCCTGGCCTTACCCCTCAAAACAGCCCAAAGGCCTGGAATTTGTTTTTATTTATCGGGTCAAAAGTTTCGCTCTCAGGTCAAAAGTTTCGCTCGCAAAACTATGACCCACGACCTTCATCTCATCAAGACTGCGATTTTATTTTATTTTGCATTAACCAATAATTTTGAACAAATCACCTACCTTCACCACCTCGGACACGTATTCTACTGCCGATGGCATCACAAGACTTGCACTTTTCTTTTCACTCTTTTTTTTCTGCTGCCCAACTTTTTTTAGGGTCTTTTTTCTCCTTTGTCCTTTTTCCTGCATGCAAAGTAGCATGTAGATAAAAATACACTGTGCTTTTTCAATACAGACCGTTCTCCTTCTTTAACTTATAGGGCGCACAAAGCGCAACTGCTCGTCGCCGGTAACCTGGTCAACAGTGTTCCCATTCGTTTTGTTGCGAATAGCATTTTCACCTACTTCAGTCGTTTTCAGCCTATCTATCTATCTGTCTATCTAGAATTCCATGCCGTCCCAGTGCCCTAAGTTGTCTTCCTGTTTCGGTCACTAGGTATGCGCATCTGGTTATTCCGGTGTCATGACTCCAGTTTCGTGATCTAATCCTCGTTATGCCATTGCCATTGTCACGCCTTCAAATTTGACCCATTGGCCCAAGCTGACTGATAACTTGGGCCACTAGGTATGGGTTCGGGATTGTGATGCCGTAGCGCTCATTGTATCGCCGTAATTCCATAATCTGTCATCCGACACTCGGAATGCCCTGTCATGACGCCATCGTCTTCATACATTCATCATGCATTCGTTGTCACACTGCCATAGTGATGCCGCCGTGGTCCTGCAATCGTCGTCATTGAAGCTTTGTGATCTAAATTTCTTCATGCTGTTGTCGGCACATCTGCTACGACGACCCAGTGGTCCAAGTTGTATATCTTAGCCTAATACATATATTTTCACGGTCGTGATGCTGCCGTGGTCGTTGCATCGTCGACATTTCAGCTTTGTTATCCGACTCTCTTCTTGCCGTTGTCATGAGGCCATCTTCGTCACACAGCCGTCGGCATGCCATCGTTGTCACGCTGTCGTTTGAACATTTTCATTACTTCTGTAGCTTCAGCGCTTTGTCGCCATACCGTCATTGTCATGCGCCTTCGTCGTTCCATCGATGTCAATCTTCCTTCATCACTGTGTCGTAATCATGCAGCCGCCATTCAATCGGGTATATGCCGCCTTTTCATGGCGTAGTCAGACAGTCGCTATCATGCCTCCATTGTCAAAGAGCCATCGTAATGCTGTCGCCGTGCTGTCATCATCCTCACTCCACCTTCGCCATTCGACTCATTTCCTGCCGTCGTGATTTAGCTTTCGTGATACAGGCATTGCCTCGCCATTCTCAGTATCCCATTATCATCATGCTGTTGTTATGCCATCGTCGTACAGTCATCGTCATGCATTCGTTGTCGCACAGTCATCGGGATCTTGTTGGGGTCGTTTCATGGTTATCACTGCAACTTCGAGATGCGACTTTAGTCATGCCGTATCGTCCTACCATTGTAGGTACGCCATCACCGTTACGCTCTCGTTTCACCATCGTTATCACTTCAGTACCCTCATTGTCGTCATTACACTGTAACACTGTATTACATTGTGGTCATTATAATTTTATCATCCTACCCTCGTCAGGCCATCGTCTTTACACAGTGGTCGTCATAACGTTATCATTCCGTCATCGCCATCCTACAGTTTTCCCATCGTAATCATTTCCGAAACGCCATTCTGTTGTCGTCGTGCCGTCGTCGTGATACTACCTTTGTCAATCTATCGGCATCATTTGTTCGTCATTCTTTCGTAGCCGTACAATCATCATTCATTAGGAAGTATATGACCGTTGTGATGATATTGCCGTCATTGCATCGTCCTCAGTAAGATGTTCTGCATCCGTTGTCCTCAAGTCGTCGTCTTCATACCGCCTTGGTCACCATTCCCGCTTCTTCACCTAGTTCTGGACGTACCTTCCTCGCCATACAGTGGTCGTCATCTCTTTGTCTTCATGTAGTTGCCGTCAGATTATCGTCATGCCATGGTCATAGTTGAGTTTTCCACATCGTATTGTCGTTTTGCCGTCGTCGTATATGCCTTTTCCACTCTATCGATTTTGATTTTTTCTTCATCCTTCCATCGTCACTGCGTCGGCGTCATCGGGTCGTCGTTATGCCTCCCTACTCATGGGTGACCTCGATAAGCCAGAGCAGTATCATAATCGAACTAGTAGTAGTATGTGTCATATAGCAGAAGCAAGGAAAGTCTCAGTAGTACCACTACACGTCCTTAAAAATGATACTTCAGGAATATGGTCTGTCACTACATTGCTCGATTGCTATTTTAATTACCGTTGACAGTTATCGTCAGATGAGTTCTGCCGCATTTTTTTTTTCATTTCACTTACTCGCAGTTAGGTCCTAAATTTGTAATACAGGAGTTAATATTATATTTAAATGAACGGCAAGTGAATTAGCGGAAACTCAGCACAGATGCTACAATAGTCCCTGCAGTAAGCACCCCTAAGTAACTATGTGAACAAAATCAAGATAGAGGCATAAACGTGAAATACAGTCCGTACTTAACGCAAGTAAGTTCGCCGAAATGCATCAATAAACACCAGAAGCTTCCAGGAATGTGCTGGCTATATTAGGCGAACAACCGTGGCCTTGGATCTTGTAAAAGACATTATCAGGCAAGGCCACACTCATACTACTATTTTTATTTTCTGTATCATGCTTTACGAAAACCCGCGCCGCGTCTTTTTGTTATTTTCGACATCATCAGGGGTGAGGAGAAAAAGTGGTTCCATTCATCAGGCAATTTCCAAGATGTACCACTTTTAAACCAGATGGGCGACCATGTGACTGGTTGCAAGACCCGTGGAGAGGGCACTAACTGCTCCATTTTCCCCAGAAATCAACGAATTCACTCGCCCAAATTTCTGAAACGTCAATAAAGTTTTCTCATTGTGCACCATTGCAGTGTCGCGGACGTGAATCTGCAGCGAAGCTTGGTCCGGGCGCTAGTGCGCTAATTTTAGCAGTATTAGGTGTGCACGTTTCCATATCTGCTAAAGTTAGAGTGTGAGTAGTTTCTGGCACACAGCACGTTGATACAGCTAAGCGTGATTCGACGTCTCTGCTGCTCTCCGTCATGGTGATCGCTCGCTTTCCCAGCAGAACGTGCGCCTGAGATAAAGGCTCGTTGGGTTAGTCCTCAACGTACGCGAGGGGTCTGCGCTTAATGACGGCCTCAACCTCGCATAAGTTCGTCATAACGCTAAGTGGAGGCTGCTGCAACCTAAAGGCCCCTTCAGAAGTCTAGAATAGCGCTTTTAAGCTCCATCTATAACACCGCAATGACATGACGTTGTCCGAGTTCACCAATTCTCTGAAACACCTCGCCGTGCGAGAAACCGACGAAATGCAAGAAGCGTGGTTGCCGCAGTCGTACCGGACCTTAGCCAGAAATGGATAACAGGTATTACAGCACATGAGAACATCACGATATGGCATTGTCGGAGTCGCCGGCTTTGCGGACACAAAGGACCCCACAGTAGTCGATGCCTACACCGGAAAATGCGTGCGCTTGTATTAATTGCCCTGGCAGTTCTCGTGCCATTGGGGCTGATTTTATATTCAGCCGTCTTGTTCTGCAGGGCAAACATTCTGATAGCACAGTCTTTGCACTATTTCTTTCTTTGGTATTTCCTGAAGGTCGGTGTGCGTTAGCTGACCGTCACCATGAAAAGCGCGAAGATGAGCTGCTTGAACGAGGAGCGCGGGCAACTTGTGGGTCGAAGGCAAGCGAATAGGATGCTGAATTTCAGTGCAGCTACTGAGCAGGGGCAGCCACCAATCGACATGAATTAGTCCGTGTGCATCCATGAATAATTTCAGGTGAAAGACCGGTGACGTCAACTACCGCCGCGTAGACAATTATCTGTACGCCTATGGTAACTTTTAATAGCCACTTTAGCGAAATGTAGCCTTCCGCACACTAAGTTTTATTCCAGGCTGTCATCCCTTGTTATCAGGGAGCGCTATTGTTTCTACTAGCAAGTCGGCCTTTTCAAATATGGGCGCATTCCCTCAGATTAAAGGTGAAGAAGCGGCGTGACATAATATGCGAATAATTCAGAAGAGATACCACGCGTCAGTAGATAGTCGGAGTTGTCATGGCTGCTGCAGTGCTACCAATGATTAGTATTCGTAAGACTGAAATGATCTGTTAAGTGGTTTGCTTACAAAATAGTCTGGATTGCATGCCATGTTTCTGTTCCAATGTTAGGCGACGAGACAGTCTACCCAGTAATAAACAGAAGTAGTCTATAGTAGTCACACTGTCCTAAGGTAGTCAGTCAGCAGTGTTGACGGCAGCCGTGTTGACGCAGGCAATCAGCTTCAAGTGCAGAAGGGACACCATCTTCAGAGGTGGGACGCGACTCAGCCTGATGAGCAGCCACGTTACGCACGCGCCATCTGTGAAAAACAGGACCACACATCGATTGATGTACCATTAGCACTAGTGCTAGTATGAGCAAAGGTGTGCAGCTTAACTGATAGCTGTGAGCCGCGATCGTGCATGATCTTGTAGCGGGAAACACGTGCACCTACATTTCGCAACTCGTAGCACCACGCGTTCTGCACAGCTTGTGCTTCGCATGGTTGACTGTCATCCCAGGCGTGATTCCGCTCCCAAAAGTCTTGGAAAAGATGTTTTCTTCTGACATTAAAACGGATAGCCAAGCCATTCGTATACTATGGATACTGTTTGCAGCACCATGCGCATTGTGGATGACCTGCTTTTCGGAAAGGCGTTGAGTGAGTGAGTGACATAACTTTATTTTAAATCCGGCGATTGGGAGGCCCGGGCCTGGGGCCACCTAGATGGCCACTGGGAGCTGTTGCTCCCGCACGGCATCCATGGCTCGCTGGACGGCCCAAAGTTGGTCTTGGAGTTCTGAGCTGAGCAGCGTGGCCGACCACCGCGCCCGTAGATTTTCCGGGGAGACTGCCATTTTTTCTTGATATATTGTGCATCCCCACAACATGTGTTGAAGGGTGGCTCTAGCAGAATTGCATAGCTTGCATATATCGCTGGCGTATATCTCGGGGTAGAAAGTCTTCAACTGCACGGGACTCACATAGGTTTCTGTTTGTAATCGCCTCTAAGCAACGGACTCAGTTCTGTTCAGTTTAGTGTGAGGCGGTGGTAATATTCACCTCTGATTTTGATAGAATTTTGTAATATCGCTAAATCTTGTTAATCTGTCTTTTTCTCTCCAGATCTCCTCCTCCGCGTTTCCCTGACCAATGGAAGTCACTCCTTGCTCAGCTCGGCGAGTAAGACCTCGAGCTTCGCGGTGTGCTACCTCGTTGGGGTTGATTGCGTGAATTGCTGGAGTCGTATGCGCTGGGAACCAGAGCAATTGCCTGCCGTTCTTCTCTGCGTTAGAGAATTTTGCTTTGTTGACTATGATGATGTGCCACGCCTCAGGAGAGATCCTACCCTTAGCATAGTTTCTAATGGCCGCCTGAGAATCACTAATTATGTATTGAGCATTTGTGGAGACCAATGACAGTGCAATGGCTACCTCCTCTGCTGTCTCGGAATGTTTGGTATTAACTGACACGCTTGTAAGGGGTTTTTGGGTGTGATCTACAACTACTGCCACGTAGCTATTTCTGTGTGTGTATTCAGCCGCGTCTACGAAGGCTGCTCTGTCGTCTGAGCCATAGCTTCGGATCATTTTCTCTGCTCTACTCGTGCGTCTGCCCTTGTTGTAAACTGGATGCATGTTCTTGGGTATATTTGTTACTAGGAGTTTGTCGCGAATTTCTCTCGTTATCGTCGTCTTTTCCCCGTATTGATTGTGGTAATTCATTCCTAGCTTGCGTAGTATATGCCGTCCTGTTTTGGTTTTGGTTAGTCGTTCCACCTGGGATGTTTGTTGCGCTTCTATGAGTTCGTCCAGTGTGTTGTGGAGTCCCAACTTAAGGAATAGATCTGTGCTTGTACTGATTGGAATCCCTAGTGCTAGTTTGTATGCCTTTTTTATGAGGATGTTAATTTTGGTCTTTTCAGCTGCAAACCAATTGTGGAAGGCTGCTATGTATGTGATCTGACTGATTATGAATGATTGTATGAGCCGTATGATACTTTCTTCCTTCATACCCTGGTGCTTGTTAGTAATTCGTTTGATTAATCTCATGGTGTTCGTTACCTTTGTGTCTAACTTCCTTATGGTTTCCCCGTTTGTACCTTTGTTCTCGATTATTAGACCCAGTACCTTGAGCTGATTTACTATTGGGATATTCCGCCCGTTCTTGGTGTGTAGCTTGATTTCCTCATGAGCCTTGTTTCTGTCGTATCCTTTGGGAGGCCTGCCCCTAAGTGTGGGGCGGTATAAGAGAAGTTCGGATTTCGCTGCAGAGCATGTGAGGCCTGTTCCTATGAGGTGTTCCTCTACTGTGTTTATTGCGGTCTGGAGTCGTTGTTCTATTGATCCGTCGCTGCCATCACAGACCCAGATAGTAATATCGTCCGCATATATTGTGTGATTGAGGGACTCTATGTGATTTAGTTTTTCGGGGAGTCCCATCAAGACGAGATTGAACAGCATCGGGGAGATGACAGAGCCTTGCGGCGTGCCGGCCCCCCCCGATGTCGATTTTGGGTGACGTGAGTCCTCCGACGGAAAAGACTGCTTTCCTATCTGATAGAAAGCTCTTGATATAGTTATACGTCCGTTGCCCTAGTCCTAATCGCTCGATGTTTTCCAATATGGTTGCGTGGTTGGCATTATCAAAAGCCTTTTAAGATCAAGGCCTAAGATGGCCCTTATAGAGCGCGTTTTATATTCGATTATCTGATGCTTAAGTTGAAGCATCGCATCTTGTGTCGAAAGGTTTTTGCGAAATCCTATCATTGTATCTGGGTATATGTTATTATCCTCTAAGAAGTTATCTACTCTGTTTAAAATTACATGTTCCATTAATTTTCCGACGCACGATGTTAGGGAGATCGGTCTGAGGTTGTCGATCGAAAGCTTTTTACCAGGTTTTGGAATAAGCGTTATCGTCGCTTTCTTCCATTGAGCTGGTACTGCTCCTTTTATCCAGCACTCGTTCATATATTCCGTTAGGTTGGTGATCGACCCATCATCGAGGTTCCTGAGAGTCTTGTTCGTTATACCGTCTGGGCCTGGGGCTGATTTGGTGTTCAACTTTTGTAGGGCCGCGCGGATTTCTGCCTCCGTGAATTCCTCGTCTAATTTTGCGTTGATATTCCCGTTGTAGCTAGGATGGTTGCAAGGGGGTGCCTGTGTTATGTATTTCTGTTCTAATTCTTTGAGAAAGTCCTCCTCCGTGCACTCATAGGCGTGTATTAACTTATTAATGGCTTGTCTGTGTTTTTTCTTGTTATTCTCAGGGTCCAGCAAGAACCTAAGCATGTGCCAGGTTTTGCCGGTGCTTAATTGCCCGTCCATGGAATTACATATCTCGTCCCATTGTTGCTTGCTTAATTGCGCAGCATATTCTTCTATTTCTTTGTTGAGGAGCGCTATGCGCTTTCTCAATTTTCTGTTATGCTTCTGACCTTGAAGTCTATTTTGCAGCGACTGCTTAGCTTCCCACATGTGGAGAAGTCTGCTGTCGCATTTCTCCAAGTTAGATTCAGGTGGTGCTATTTTTGTGGCAGCTTTGACGTCATCGCTGAGCTCTTTAGTCCATTGCTCTATGTCTGTGATGGATCATTGCTGTGTAGTCTCTCGCGATCTACGAAGTAGTTCCCAGTCTATTAATTTGATCTGTCGTTCGTTGGGTCTATTCGGCCCTTCTTTGACGAGTAACTCCGATATGCGGTGGTCGCTACCCAAATCCTGTAGTGTTTTGCGCCACGTCACCTTTTCAATATTCTTGGTAAATGTTAGGTCTGGGGTTGTGTCCCTGTTTAACGCCGTGCCTACTCTGGTTGGAGTACCGGGGTCTGTGACTAGCGTGAGGCCTAATTCTTGCGAGTCATTCCATAAGGCCCTTCCTTTTGGTCTGGAATATAGATATCCCCACGCAGTGTGTGGGGCATTAAAGTCTCCTCCTATTACTACCGGATTTTCTCGAGCTAGTTTGAGTGTTTTCTGGAATAGGCCCTTGAACTTGTGCTTATGTTTAGTGGGATTGCTATAAATGTTCAGAATAAATAAGCTAGGTCCTGTCTCCTGTTGTGGGATTAGTTCCAATAGAATATTGTCTATGTGCGCTATGCCTGTATTGTGTTGCACGCATACTATGTTTCTTTTTACAAGCGTGGTTAATACCCTGGTCTCCCCTTCGGCATAGCCAAAAGATCTGTATCCTGCCAGCTTTGCGACCCCATGTGTTTCCTGCAGAATTATGACGTCCGGCTTATCCTTGTCTTTTAAATACTGCTGCAAAACTGATTTTTTGTTTTTGTAACTTCTACAGTTCCATTGCCATATCCTGAACCCTTTTGCAGCGCGCCTCATTGCGGGTGCGACCATGGGAGGGAGACGGGAGGCTGGAGAGAAGCTGATCTTATATAATTTTGTGGTTGCGAAGTGGGTGAGGATTGTGGTGCTTCTGATGCACCAGAGGGGAGTCCATTACCTGGTGACTGGTTTGCCTCTAGGATGTCTAATCTACTCATAATTGCTGCTATTGCCTTAGCCATTTGGTTGATCATTTCGTCCCGTTTTTCATTTGCCTTTTGTATCTCTATTAGGGTGTTTTGGATATCGACTAATGCTTTATCTACCGCCATGTTATCTTGTTTATCATTTCTGGCTTGGGCCTTGCGTTTGAGTGGAGGGGGGTTATCCCCTTCGTCCATCTTATTGTCCGGGACCTCAGTTGGATCTTTCGTGCTCGCCTGTGGAGCGGAAGTTACCTGATTTAATTGGCTTTTTGCTTCCTTGAGACTCTTTATTTCATCGCTCATACGTGCTAGCATAATCCTCAAAACGGCGTTGTGAGATGTAAAATAAAATAACAATATGTCGTCGCCGTTACGCACCCAGGGCACTCCCAAAACCTTCATGTGATGGTTTTCTCCTGCTTCACTCTCGACAGCAACGTTACCTTTAATAAACTGCCAATTCAGCTGGTCGGAGTTCGATGCCCATTTGGGCAGCTTCGTAGAGGCTTTTTGAGAAACTGTAACGTGCTTCCTTGTAGACTGCCTTTGACTCAGCCACAGTTCCTACTCCAGCTACAAGGTCATCCCCATCGTTAGCATTTACCATTATACGCGCTATGACTAGAAATGACCCCACTGGATGACAAATGATGACGACGAGTGGTGGCAAGTAGACACTGCCTTGAGGCACCTCCACATGAAACCCTTTTCATCCATTAAGTGATAACGCGTGCGCTAGGATTCCTCCCTGTCAGCAGCTATTCAGCCCATAGAAATCATAGTAAGTCGGGATCTCATGTGCAGATGACCATTTGGAGCTAGGTTTTCTTAATGTCTTCAAAAAGTTAAATGACGTGGCGGGGGGGAGGGGGGGGGCACGGGATCTAAATAAACAACTTCACGACATGAACACAAAGCTTTACCACCTCTTGGACAGGGTGTTATTTAGGCAAGGCGACCAATTAGGTGCGTGGTACGAAGCGTCGAAAACAACGCCGGTTAGCTTGTTACAGCATCTCGGCGCATCACTGCATGATGCGGCATGCTTTAGATGTTAGGGCCCGGAAGCTGCTTTTCTGAAACTCGTTCAGAATGAGCATCATTGGAATGGTAATGACATTGTCAAACTATCTAAACGGTTCAGGCTTTTTCTTGAATCTGTTCTGCTGCAGATTAAGTTCACTTGGTACTTGGTAATGGCTAGCTTGTTTGTCGAAGTGATCCTCGAATGCGTCAAGGTCTATCGTCCCTATCCTATCCCCTAACCTATCGTCGCAAGATGCCACATTTTTCATTCGTTCCATACTGGTAAGCGATGTCAGATGGTAAGATAAGCGCACTAGTTACTTAGAAGCATAAGGCTAGGCAATTCCTGCACAATGTACCCAAATGAAACCTCCACCAATGTGAGCTGCGCGTTGAGGCAATCTATCCCTCTGGCCGCCGCTTGCCAGTGCTCGTCTAACCCTATAATGATAATGACGTCTTCTGTGTGGCGAGTGATCTGCCAGAAAAGGTCAGCAGCATCACAATTCCTGACACACAAATGGTAAAGTACATCACTGCTGAGAGGTAGGACTCGTAACTGTGCTCTGGTTGAATCGTCCAGAAAATGTGGCAAACACGCATCGACAACGTCAATGATGCAGTGGCACAGCACTACCAAATCAACGAGAGGCCTTCTTTCACCTCGTTCTCTACATAGGAAGGGTTTGGTAATGTCGGTAGGTATTAACGAGTGCTGGTTACCGCTGTATAGCCTCTCCCGAACAAGGAGTTATTGGTGTCCGCATTCCGCCTAAACGTGATCAGTCTCGAATACAACATACTTGACTGCTAAGTCACCAGTGGAGGTTGCGGTAACAAATGGTGGAGTCGGCCCAGACGCAGCAATGCTGGGCCGCTGCATTGGGTGCAACAGTTATTTCGACGGTACTTGACAACGCGCAAAGTATTGCAGCGTGCTGGCGTTGGCACTTATTGCACGTGAGGCTACCAGAAACATAACTCCGTTTCCCAAAGCTGTAGCTGCAACCGGCTTCGCGTGGCCATGTACGCGTTTCATTAGGGGGGATGTTGGCTGTGCATGGTGGATTCTGCACTCGCTCGAGAAGATGCTGATGAAATGCTGGAGGCAAGTCATGACATTTTGCTCACATCGTGAGACTGTGTGGTCGAGTGGTGGGCTTGCGACGGCCTTTTGCTTGCCTTCCTCCCGCACTTCGACCTGTATTCGAAAAAGCTACATATATCTTACCTGGCACGTCCATGCTTCAAGAGTCGCGACCTCAGCTGCGGTATCCTGCGTACACTCATCGTTCTTCTTTTGAAGGCACCAAATTGCCAAGTCCTTCTGTATGCTCCTCACCAGCCCATCATTAAAAACCACAGGTCAGGTGTTACCCCCCGTCTTCCAGCGCGCTTACGGGAAATCACATGTTGTCGTGCAGCAGGCGCACCTTCTTCCCATCCTTCGAGGTTTCACCCAGGACAATCCTAGGAGTTGTCAAACGCATTGACTAACCAAAAGTTACTGTCGGCCGAAGCGCTCCCTGAACAAGTTATTGGTAATGTCATGGCTTCTCTCGACGATCATGATCTCTTAAATCGCTCCTTAAGCTGCTACTGCTAAGTACGTCGATAAATATTTGAATTTTTCTCTAGGTTGAAACTCGGTCTGGGAGGATCATTGCACTGGAGTGATCCGAAAAATCTTGCCACTGACGTAAGTCGCTGGCAAACATACGCGCCTGAAGCCTTGGGAGCGTATGAGCGGCGACGCGATGTACTCACCGGTTTTTGCGACGCAGCAGCCTGTCCACTGCTGGTCTGGATTGTTGACGAGTCGCTGAGATTTGCAGACTGTTGCAATTGCTCCTTGGAGAACGGAGATCACATATAGCATAGAGGATCATCTCATTGTACTCGGCAGCACCTCCAAGCTCGTTTTCTACAGTGTCGTCTTCAGTAAAGCCTAACATATACTTGTCCAGATGGCGGAACTCAGCTTCCTTGTGTTTCGGAATGGTAACGTGCCGATTGTCCTCGCGCGCCTCGGAATCAATGTTCGGCCGCGGTACCGCCAGGAGCGTAATATTCCTGGAAAAGCTGGCTCAACAGCTTTTCGCACCTTGCGAAGACGCTCAGTCGATCTCATCGTCCTTGCGGAAGGGCGGTTCACAGATTTCGGCACCAAAACTGGAAAAAACAAAGAGCATTGACCTTAGCTCGTGTGCTGGGCGCCCGGTGGCGATCGGCCACGAGGGAGAGAAGTTGCTCTAAGTCGGGAGGAGCGCAGGTACGCTTAGAAGACGGAACACCTGGTGCCAACCCGACAGTTGGGACCACCTCGGTGGATAAAGTCAAAGGTACTGTGAGAATCGCTGGTGGCGCCGCCACGCCGGCGGTGACTGAAAGCAATGATGCCAGAATAAAACAGTTGATTGGGGAGGTAAACTCTCTGCGGAAAGCTAACGAAGAGCTGACCAAACAGGTGGTAGAACTCAAAAAGAAGGCACAGCCGAGCCCTGCCAGCGTAGCAGTAGCCAGGCCAGTAAGTCAAAGCAACGAACCAAGCGAGGGAGACAGCTCCCCCGCCCCGAAAAAAAGAGCAGTAAGCCCCGAAACTGACTCTGCTTTCTCAGTCCGCAGCGAGCTGAAAGAGGTAATTAAAGAAATGAGAGAGACGACGGAAAGGACTAACTTTAAAGTGGATAAACTATGGCCGAACAGAGATTAAGGAACTCGAAACGAGATGCGATGACGACGAATTCTTGCCCTCAGACTCAGAAAGCGTCAAATCGCTCCCCGGAACGTCAGGGGGCGCTCCAAAGAGAACGATCGCCGGTAATACTAAATGAATCCATCCAATATTCATGGATAGCGCCCACAGTTTTAGTGCGTGGCAGTGGAATTGTCGCGGATTCCTCAACACGAAGGCATCGCTGCACCAATTAATTAGATCAATGGGGGTCAAACCAAAAGTAATTATGCTGCAGGAAACTTTAGCGTACGAAGTCAAGCTAACCGGGTGCAAATCAGTATGTAGACAAAAAGATTGCGGGAGGGGATTGGCAACCCTCGTTGACAAAAAACTACCCTTTATCGAACACGATATCCATCTCGGATTGAGTAAAATCGAGTATGCCCTAGTAGAAATCGTGTTCAATAGGCACAAGGGCCGGGTGCAGAGTATCTTCTGCATAAACATTTACAGCAGCCCCACCGACAAGAAACAAAGCTTTAGGCACTTTTCAACAAGGCACTTGCAGTCGCAAAGAGCTCCCCGCTCATCATCGGAGGGGACTTTAATGCCCCTACCACGCGTGGGGATACGCTTGGAATACAAAGAAGGGCGAGGGGTTATGGAACCTTGCCACGGACCTGGGACTGTGCCTGATCACCGATCCGGCTTTCCCCACCCGCTGTGGCACGTGCACGTGCAGGGACTCTACACCCGACCTCACTTTTGTCAACAACTCGAAACAAGCTAGTTGGGAAAACTCTGGCACCGATCTAGGCAGCGACCACTATATAATACACATAGGTATAGGCATGCCTAAACAAGAGACTAGAATCTTTCGGTGCACATACTGGGACCTTTTTAGGATAGTTAGAGCGAAGAGACTAGAATCGAAACTGATAGAAGCGGGCAGACAGTCCTTCCAGACCTGGGTCAACCAGCTCGAAGAGGACCTCAGGGAGGCCACTAAAGAAATTAAGACCGAAGAAAACATAGAGAGCATAGACAGTAGGCTCGCGCATCTGATCGAGGCCAAACAATCCATTCTGCAAAGATGGAAAACGCAAAGACTGAGCCGAAGGCTCAGGAAAAAGATAGCTTTGCTAAACATACAGATCGAGGAGCATTCAAGAACACTCACGAAACAACAGTGGGACGAAGTTTGCCATTTGGCAGACGGCAGAATCAAACATGGGGGCAGTTTGAACATCCTCAGACACCTATTGAACGAAAGCGAAACTAAGTCAAACAAGCGAACGGCAATTGCAAAACTAGTACATCAGGTCAGCCAGTACAGTACTCAAGAGGTAGTCATGAGACAGCTAGCGGAAAAATATCTCCCTCTCAAACAACCGGGCGATAGCGACGAACGCGTAGAGTACTTGGGAGGACCGTGCGAGGAAATGGACCGCGATTTCACCGAGGGTGATGTACGGGCCGCACTCCATGCTTTCTTTAGTAGTTCGGCAGCCGGACCCGACGGTATTACCAATAAACTCTTAATGAATATAGAAGACGCCTCGATCACTTTCTTGACGGGTCATTTCAACGAGTTGTGGAGAAATGGAGACTATCCAGAGGAATGGAAGATGGCCAACACCATTCTCATACCCTAACCGGGCAAACCGCTCCATCTGGATAACCTACGTCCAATCTCTCTTACATCGTGCCTAGGTAAAGCTATGGAGCACGTTATTCTCAACAGACTCACTAGATACGTCGAGCAAAACGACATACTCCCGTATAACCTGATCGGTTTCCGCCCCGGTCTATCGACTCAAGACGCCATGCTCCTGATCAAACACCAGTTCATACAAGTTAGCCCGGTGCACGCGAGAGCGCTCCTGGGACTAGACGTCGAAAAAGCTTTTGATCGCATAGAGCACAAGACCATCCTCGAGGTCCTCTCCGAGGTGGGGTTGGGCGAGAGGCTTTTCAGCGTAGTCAAGGCGTTTCTCGGCGGTAAGCAAGCGAGCCTCACGCTAGGAGAACTAAATTCGAAGGTGATGAATCTGGGAAACAGGGGCACCCCGCAGGGGGCCGTGCTCTGGCCCATGTTATTTAATCTAGCAATGACCACAGTCGCGAGTAAACTGGAGCGTATAGAAGGTATACACTTTGCCATATACGCCGATGACATAACCATATGGAGCGCCAAAGGTGACGTAGGCCAAACAGAGACTACACTGCAGGAGAGCATACACACCGTGGAAAGCACACTAGGCGAGATGGGACTAAACTGTTCGGCGGCAAAATCGGAGCTTTTGGTCCTAAAACATCGAGGCAGGGGTCGAAGACCCAGGGGATACGTCTCCGGGGAGGAACCCAAGATTATCTTACGCTGTCACGACGGATCCGCGATCAAGCAGGTCGAAAAGATTAGAGTTGTAGGCTTCCACATAGCAGCGGGAGGTACCAACCTCAATGCCATTCAACACATTTCAAACAAAACGGACCAAGTCATCAGGTTACTAAGGAGAATCACCAACAAACACAGGGGCCTGGGTGAGGACAGTGCTCTAAGGCTAGTGCACACCTTCGCTCTCTGTCACTTCAATTACGTGGCAGGTCTACTCAAATGGTCGCAGGCCGAGCTGAACAAGCTCAACACTATGATCAGGAAGTTAGTCAAGGCTACCCTTGGTATACCCAACAGAACCTCGAACGTGGAGCTCATGAACCTAGGCGTACAAAATACGATAGAAGAGATGGCGGAAGCGCAACAGATGGCGCAGCAGGAAAGACTGACGAAAACGCGAGCGGGCAGGCTTATACTCAAAGCAATAGGGACAGACCACAATAGATCGAGGAACCTGAAGGAAGCCGAGGTAGAGTTGACCGCGGACCTTAGAGACGGGATCAGAACCACCCTCCTCCCGAGAAACATGCACCCAGAACACAATGTTAGAAGGAGAAAAGCGAGAGCAAAAGCTTTGTTGAAAGTAATTGAACAGCTAGGACAACAGGCGGCCTTCGTAGACGCTGCCTGGGTCAAAGGCAAAGAGGCTTACACGGCCGTGGTGGTCGACAGCCAGTGAGAGGTACGGGACGCCGTCACCATCTTCACTAAGGATTCCACGGTAGCGGAGCAAGCCGCGATTGCTCTTGCCATCAGGTACCGTAAATGGTCTTTCATTTATAGCGATTCAAAAGCAGCAATTAAGAGCTTTGACAAAGGCTATGTCGCTGGGACTGCGGCTAAAATTAAGGCAAGGTAGAAACTATCAAAGCTGAAATCCGCTGGTTTCCTGCACATATGGGACAAGTGGACGAGGCTCGGCTCAACCTCAACGAGGTGAAGAATGACCTGGCACGAGGACTTGCTTGCCGTGCCGGTCAGAACCGAACAGACGCCCACTACCATTCCGGGGATCATAAAGATCATTTACTAACTTACAAAGACATAACTAAGTACTACTACTTGGGGCGTAGGCAATTCCCACTGCCACACGTAAAGTTGAACAGGGCTCAGGCAGTCACGCTACGTTTACTGAAAACCGGGAAAGTACCCAACTCCCTATTTGGTAAATAAAATTCACCCCGAAAGAGAAATTAGGAAAGAATGTAACGTGTGCGAAGGCATCATTGAAATCAGACACATGCTGGCGGGCTGTCCCGCGACTCTCGCCGACCCCGACGGAAAATGGCTTTACTGGCACAAGACGATGTCAAGCTCTTCTTATCAAGATCAACTACGGGCTGTCCAGAGGGTCCACGATTGCGCCATAATGCTCGGCCTGACGGTGCCGACGTGGACGCGGCCCGCCTCGGTCTGAGAAAACCGAGCTTCAGGACTCTAATAAAGTTTTGTGAATGAATGAATTGACCTTAGCTCTCGACCATGCATTCACTAGGCGAGAGTTACCTTACTTCGCCACTTGTGCCTCGCGCTTCTTTCGAACCCGTGTTCCATTTCTTTATTTTTAGCCCTGGTCTGTTTCCCTCTAACAGATGAGCCCGGTAGAAAATTTCACTACCCTTATTAGTCCTAGGAAAAAAATTCGTCGGCTCTTCCACTCCATGAAAATGGTTAACCAGATAAGCTGAAACTTGCGGCCCCAATTTTTATCACTTGGTTAATCCCAAGGGTTCATTAAAGTGTTTCTCAATTATCAAATTACACACTTTCGCCTGCGACGGAGAGAACTAGGTCACTAACGGGCCCGCATTCCGCTGTTGACACTTTAGTTCGATGTCTCGAGTTTGCTCGGCAGCGTCGTTAGCAGCATTCGCCCACCATTGCCCCTTGCGATTCTTCGAATTTCAATTGCTTCAAAATTAAATATGTCCGCTATGTAACATAATGACTGGCTCATACCCTCTTAAGCAATGGAACCAGTAAACGCAGCCTCCCCATTGCGATGACAGAAAAGTGAAATTCTACGCTAGAATCATGAGCAGAAACGCAGCCAGCTGTGAAAGAAGGCGAGGACTACAAACGCGGGAGCAATTGCACGAGCGCGTGCTCAGCACGAGCTACAACCACAGGGGCGTAAACGAGCCAGCTGTGGAAGAAGACGACGACGCTCGAGCCATTGCTGATGATGATAGTTTTCGCTAGACAGGTGATTTCTCCTAGCCGTATATGAGTTCACCTCGACGTATAAAGCTTCGCTTTAAAAAATGTCACAGGCCAGCGCGGCAAGCGCAGCACAGTCACAGCGTAAGCTGGCGGAGTGGCTCAAGAGTAGCTCCAATTTCGGCACCACGCACACCAGGGTCTTTGCGACAGTCTCTTCGCCTCGTTTTGCGAGAACGATCTGAACGGTCCGCCCGGCATCGATGGCGAGCTGTGCACGCTGGGTTTGCAGGTACGTTAACTAAATAGCGCCACCATACTAGCGGAGACTGGGAATCGCTTTATTTGCGCGCCTCGTCTGAATGGCATCTCATCGTTTGCGCCTTAACTAGATGGCGCCACCATACTGGCAGAGGCTCGGATCGTCTGCGCCTGTGTTTGTAAGCTTTTTTTCCCCACTGCCCGATAGCAAGCGCTTGCGTGGCTCAGAGGTAAAGTATCCAACTCCCGCGAAGCGGGCCTGGGTTTGATTCCGGTGGATACCGGGTACTTTTTTTCGCATTTCCGGCGATAGCGGTTACGCGGCGGCGGCGGCAGCGGCGGACAATGTCGCGATCCGAAACGGCTGTTGGAATGAGCCCATAACAGCTTACGCTGTAAAAAGCCTATTATGAAGCAGTAATTACTCGCTATGGGAAGAAGCATGTACATGCTGTGTCGGTTTCTTGATGATTTTCGATGTGAGGCCACAGCGCTGGCCTTCCATTTGGGTATTTGCGTCGTATGCAAGGGATAGTGGGCTTCAATCCCCGTGCCACTGGAACCCAACCAGTCTTTGTAGTTCGTATAGATGTCACTCGGCCTGCTGCTTGGCTTCTTGAGTGGGTTCTCATTTCAAAAACGGGCGCATTAAATTTTTCTAGGTGTGGTCACTGGGCACTCCTTATCGAACATCCTTATTGTAGAACATCCGCAGCAGCGGTCGAAGGTAGAGTGGATCTGCTGTCGAGTACGTCGAGGGAAACATTAGACGGCACATCTTTGAAGGGCAACTGTCGAAGATATGTGTAGCATGAAATGTGTGGTGCGGAAAGCAGGTGTGGTGCGGAATGTGTAATGCGCGGTAATGTTGTGTGTGGTGTGCTGATGTAGTATGCGCTATTTACTTATATATGTGTGAGAAGTGGAAAAATAAACATGGAAATATTTACATTGCCGAACAGGTACATTCTGAACCACACCGACCACTATAATGCTACGTATGGCGTCGACTGTTCCCGTTAAAGTTCCACCTAAACTGTTTTTGCGGTGCCTGGCGTGTCATAAACCAACGCGTTATAGTCGTCATAGGTAGTGGATGGCGGAAGGCTGCAGGTTCATGCGTAAGAATGCACAAGTGGCGCATCCTCTCATTTTGCGTTCCCTTTAGTCCACTTACATTATCACTGGGGGGGGCGGGGGGTGTTTGCCAGGGCGTTCCGAGATTCTTGTTATCGTCCTTTTTAGTATAGGTTATTTTTATCTATTCCAGGCCTAATGTTTGCGCCTCCTTTTTACGGGGGGCGTATGGGGTATGTTGAATGCGGACAAACTTACAGATTGCTTTGCGCAGGCGTGCGTATTGTTATCGCGGACGATGGGTCATTTGTCGCTGTACTCCGCATGGCAGGCACCAACCGCGCGCAGACGGGCTTAAACTGCGCGTTCTTGCCTTATTTTAGGAAAGCGTTTTCTGACGTCACACGAAAAGTTCCAACCGACTATCCGTATAATGCTATCCATTTAAGAGGTACAAATGTGCTCCTGACAAGATTCTCCACTGTTACGGGTCCTAAACGCTTGGAAACACCTCTATCTTGTGAAAAGTGTATACGCACACCTTCCTTTGGAATACTATATAGTAGAGCACTGCACGGGCCTATTTTTGCGGCCCGGGCCCGGCCCGGGCCCGTTTTTACATTGGGCGGCCCGCCCGAGCCCGATGAAAACTTTTATGGCGAGACCCGGGCCCGGCCCGGGCCCGGCCCGGGCCCGGAAATAATCTACGTTAGCCGCCCGGCCCGGCCCGCCACCCCTTTACCTTAAGCCCGATCCCGGCCCGAGACCGAAAAATACATGTTTTTCAGAGTTGAGAAGCCCGAGAATAACTCGCAGAAAGCCCGAGCCCGGCCCGGGCCCGCGTCAAAAAACCCGAGCCCGGCCCGGGCCCGGGTCAAAAAGCACACGCCGTGCCCGAGCCCGGACCGAGCCTGTGAAAAAAATTGTGTGTGGCTTAGCTCGGCTATGCCAGGATATACGTAGCGTTAGCAAACGTTCAGCTGAAGGTCCGAGTCGCACTGGCGCTTTCGCTGAGTTTCACAGTATATTCACTCGATCGGCGAGCCTTGAAGTCATCGACGGCGTTTTGTTGTTGCTGCAGGGGTGGTCGGGCACGTCGCTCAGCCTCCTGGCGACGCCGCTTTGCTCCAGTGCCTTCGCTCCAGTGTCTCCGCAGCACGTTTAGCCTTCTTCTGTTCATTCCTCCTACGCTCAACCGCTAATTGCCAGGCAACTACTTCGGGATCCGATGATAATGATAAAAACATTTTATTGGCAGGAAAAGGAGAGGGTAGTTAGGGGAAGGGTGGTCGGATCCTTATTCCGGGATTCCGTTGGCTAAAGCCGCCGCCCTGGCTCTTTTCACGAGGGCTTGCTGGTCCTCGAGGGTTGAGCTGGACAGGGCTGCCTCTGTTGAGCAGCATTTGCGCTCTCCTTCTCCATGGCTATACCACACTGGCAAACGCCAGTCAGAAGCGCAGCGGCTCCAGCGCAGTGTCAGACGGCGACTGCACAGCGAGCGCGCCAGCGCCAGCACGTCTACCACGGCTACGACGTCACTCCTCTGGAATGCGCAGACCGGCGGCGGTGAGTCGCGGCGGCGGCGGCGGAGTGCGCGAGAGGTGCCGGCTGCGGTGGCTCCGGTGCGCAAGCCGTGTGGCATCACTGATCCTTGCGCATGCGCAGCACGGCTCTTGATGTGCCGCGCGAAACGGGCTTGGCTAGGCCAGTGTAGCTAACGCTAGAAAACTGCTCTTCCCGGCCCGCGGGCCGGGCCGGGCCAGGGCTTTCGGGTAAGCCCGAGCCCGTGCAGTGCTCTACTATATAGGGAAATTGCTTTAATAAAATATTGTCCGCCACCGCCGGTACATCTCGCAGGAATCGCCAGAACTGAGGAAAAAAAAAGAAACCACTTCTCGCCGGAATCAAACCCGAGTCCTCTGCGCGGGAGTCAATTAGTGTGCCCCAGCGCAACACCAGCTACTGTGGAAACACGCCCTATAAACGAGTGCCAGCGCGCGAGGT
>NC_051160.1:185315774-185389307 GCF_013339745.2 Dermacentor silvarum
TTCGCTACTTGAACAAGAAGATGCATTCAATGAGCTACTACGCCGACTTCAAGACCATTCGGTTCTTGCGTACTTTGATGACGAAGCGGAAACGTGGATGCAAGCAATTTCGGACTTGGTGCCGTCCTTGTCCAGTTGCAAAACGGAGAGCAAAGTGTGATTGGATACGCTAGCCACACTCTTTCGAGGGCTCAAACTAACTACTCAGCAACGAAAAAAGAATTTCTTGCAGTAATATAGGCCAAAGAAAAATTCCGACCGTACTTATACGGTAGACCGGTCCGAGCATTCAGCGGCCGTCACTCGTTGTTCTGGCTCGCAAGCATGAAGGATCCTTCTGGGCGACTTGCAAGATGGAGTCTGAGGCTGCAGGAATACGATATAACGGTCGTGTACAAATCTGGTCGCAAGTAGAGTGATGCTGATTGCTTGTCACTTGAACCGGTCGAATCTGCTGCTGTGGAAGATGGACACAACTTCCCGTTTCTTGGAGCCATGATCATATCTGAGATGGCGAAACATCAACAGTCTGACGCCGAGATGCTTCTACTCATCAGGCACCTGTAAGGAGACCCCGTTCATGTTACGAGAGTTTTCAAACGGGGATTATCATCGTATGTGATGAGAAATAACGTCCTCTACAAAAGCAATTTTGGAGAGGCAGGCGCAGTTTTCTGATAACGCTCTACGGCCTAACTATAATCTTAAACAGCCCCGCTGTTTCGTGTATTTCGTGTGTGTGTGTAAAGATTTCGTGTATGTGTGTCTTCAATGATCGATATTGAAGAAAAATAATTGATTGTTCAGGATGAAAGTCCCAAAGCAACCTTGGGGTTATCAGGTTTGTTGAAGTGACCGACTGGAGTTTATTAATGTTAACCACAAAATACAGCAAATAATAAAAAAACAGTGTACAAAGAAGGGTTTTCGCGTATTTGAAGTTGGAGTTCTTTTGTCGGTGATAAAAATACTTAACTCCTCTATGGTGAGGGAGGTTAATGGCTTTTTATGACCTCTGCTTTCCAGAGAAAACTCTTTAACGAGTATATTATAATGTCAAATGTAGCTCCTTCCTTGTTTCTGTTTTAGATGCAGAGGAGAAAACGTTTTACTACTGTCGTAGTAAGTATATCCCCCTTTTCAAATGTTCAGGCAAAGAGCCGATTCTTTCATGTCAATTATCAAAGCTCTTCATAGATGCTTGGTAATTCAGAGCAAATTATTCACCACTGTCTTTGTAGTCGGCCTCATATGTGCGTCAAATTGTCTTCATGAAACGTTCTCTGCTAGACATGACAGCCGATTCGCCCATCATGTTCATCCGTTTTTTGAGGATCTAATGAGCTTTAGGTGAATATATAAATAAACAAACCTAATGGTAGCACTGATATATATCTACCACCCACTAACAAAATAAATGTATGATAAACAAACATGGTTGTTATTTATATCTGCCTTTACATCAAAACAAAAATTGAAGTAGTCATTATCATTTTATTATTATCACTTTATATCAATTAAAAATTAAAGGTGCAGGATCAGTTCTGACCGTTGACCTATGGGCACGGCGCAGCACGTACAGCTGCTGGTTACGTCAGTTGAATATGTTCTGTCAATTCTTCTGTTTTGCGTTGCTGAAATACAATGTGGAAACTAATCCGAACAAACATGCGATTTTCGGTGCACAGTCAATCACTAAAACCTAGAAGAGCTATGCTTTGGGCTATTTGGTGGGCATTCATTTTTTTTCTTGCGCTAATAACATTAGGACGCGACAGTGCTGAAACGAACACTGAATTTGAAGTGGTCACGAAGTGACACACGGAAGCACGAACTACTAACTGGTTTATTGTTAGGTCATACCACAGTATTCAAAGCACTGTACTACTGTACTTAGCGTCCTGCTGTACTTAAATCGGCCTACTGTAGTTAGCGCCAGAAAAAATATGAATGCACTGAAACTTAACTGAAGCTGGTGAGGCCATTAAATTCCACCGGTCTTCATAGCGGCCTCACCACTTAGAAGAGTGAAAAGACTAAATCTCAGCAGTCCGTAGGCAACGGTAAGTGCATTTCTGACATTATTTCCTTTCTCGAGATGTTCTAACACAAATAAAAGAGCCGTTCATTCGCAAGAACTTCAGATTCAAGGTAAATTGTGGTTTCACCATCGCAATTGTGACAGCTCCTGAGCTTGGGCGCCGAAGGCGAACGCGCGGATTTTTAGTCGTATTTTGTCTTCCTCTCAAGGGCTCAGTCTTTTATTAGGAGTGAAGACCAAGTGAACTTGGCCGCGGCCGCGCGGACTCCGGGCGCGGACAGAGCGAAGACGAAGACGGAGATAATAGAACAGCTGGCCCAGGAACAAATGCGGCTTCTGCGTTTCCGTTATTCCGTTACAATGGCGCAGTTGACGAAAGCCCAGTCTGAAGGCACTCCAGCCATAAGCACAGTACTGCGGAGAACGCAACATCATGCCGTCCTGGGTCCTTCCGGCGAGGGAACGCCGTCAGCACTTCCCTGGTTATGGATGCCGCACCTGGGACTACCTAGACCTCTAATCTGCCAAGGCATGTCGTCCACGCTGCCTTAGATATAGATCCTCGCCGTCATAGGTTCCTCCTGCGGCTGGGGAACACCATCCACGCATCCCCTGCCCATGATCATTGCCCCATGACATCATCACCTTGTGAGCCAGCTAGGGATGCCTTTTAGGCTCCCCTGACCATGCTTCCGGCTGCAGTGAGTAACCGCAGCGATGGCCTAGCGGTAGAGCATCCGCCTTGTATGCGGGAGGTACCGAGTTCAAATCCCGGTGCCGCCGGGAACCCACCGGTTTTTCTCATGGGTAGAGATGTCCCCTGGCCTGGTGCTCGGCTGTCGTGGGGGTCCACATCTCGAAAGAGGGCCCAATAGAGATTTCAGCTGTTGTCTCTGAGCGCCTCTTGTCCAACCACAGACGGCCTTGTAGACGAGCATCCGCCGCGGCTGTGGGAGGCAAGTGCTGCCGCCGGGTACCTACCGGTAAAATAGGTACAAGCGCGCTCCCGGCCTGGTGCTCGGCCATTATGGGACCTGAACGCTTGGAAAGGGGTGTTTGACCTCAACCCGCAGGTGCCCTCACCTAAATAGGTGCTTGGGGCGCCACATGGGAAATGACCGCCATGGGAGCGGCCCAGACACCACCTTATTTCCGTGCTCACGTTGGTTTCGACGGGAATTCAGGGCGCAGGCTCCTTTCTCAAGCGTATCCCACCTGAAGGAAGCCGAACGCCAGGCCCGGGCACGCTTGTACCCTTTTGAACCAGTGGGTGCCCGGCGGCGGTGGGAATCGAACCCACAGCCTCCCGCAGCTGAGGCGGGCGTTCTACCACAGCCTCCCGCAGCCGCTTTCAGTCCTGGCTTAACTGATACCGCTCACACTCCCTTGGCCACTGGTCCGGCTGGCCCTAACTGCGGCCGCTGTCGCCGCCTCAGGGTGCGCCGATTTCACCCCTGGCTCCATGGGCGGCTCAGCCTGCAGCTTGACGGACGTCATGCGAGCCGTCTCGTTGCTATCGCAGTAACTAGACTACATCGTTTCGACCACCTCCGGTATCCCGCTAGCAGCCTTATCATCACCGGCTGCTTTGGAACTACTGGAGTTCCACGGATCTCCGAATGACCCTATTCTGTGGGTACAAGCAGCCAACGCTCTCGCGGCACGCCATGCCTGGCCAGACAGCACCATACGGCTGGTTGTTACGGATCCATTTCGAGGTGGTGCCAAGGTGTGGGAAAACTATGCAGGCATCAAGTTGGGGTCCTGGTTTAAAGGGAGTGCAGCTCTGATTGCTGATTCCGGCCAGCTTCCTTAAATAAGCCTGCGCGTCCCCTACATCCCCGAGCATCAGCTGCGCCTAATAGTTCTCGAAGGTCTCGACCGAAAAGCAATGGTTCAGCAACAGCGAAAGCGAGTAGAGCCCTCAGCCGCCACAGAATCTGTGGCGGCTGAGGATCTGAAACTCTTTCTGTGGCTTGAGGAGAAGCGGAGATGCCTTGTAGCAGTCGCACCACTCGCAGTAATCTAAGCAACACCCTTTATGAGAATCCCCTCAACTTCGGCTCAAATTGACAACAATGAGCAGCGGGGTAATCGTCGGCGAGACCTGCGACCAGCGCGCAACAGCGAGTGCCGCCCGCCAGAGAAGCTGGTTGCGTGGCTGGACGGCTCACAAATGAAGACTTCAATACCTGGACAAGTTGCGTGATTCGAAGCGACCCGGAAACTTGCAGCGTGCTCGAGTGTAAAGATGAAGTGAACTTGGCCGCGGGCGCTCGGACTGCAGTCGCGGACGGAGCGAAGACGATGAGGAAGATAATAGAACAGCTGGCGCAGGAACGGGTGCTGTCTCTGTATCTCCTGTATTTCGTTACATAGGCTATATTTTCCTTCCTGGCGCTTCTCAGCTCTGGAGGCGCCTCTAGCACGATTCTGCTCTGCATCGACGGTGAACTCTTACACAGTTAGTGGCGTGTTCACACTCGCAATGAACGCCACCTTTACGTGTGCACCAACCTATATAGAAGATTGTGCGTGATATTAAGACATTAATATTGGCAACGCTTCAAAGCGGAGACAGAAAATGGGAACATGTGCGATTGGCGAAACAGCAAGAAAGTGTTCTTTCTTCGCCCTAGGTGGGCGGTTCTCTCAATCCAGAAAGCCGTTAGCTAATGCCGCAGCCCTGGCCTGGTCCACCAGACTTCGCAGATCTTTTAGGCTATGTACCGTTAGCATTGCCTCCCACGTTTCTATGATGGCTTGTAGCGGTTCTGAGGCTTCAACTTGACTGTTTTTCTCATCGTATGCGCACACCAACACCATGTGCTGGAGGTTGTCTGGTACATCACAGTATCGGCATAGGTATGATAATTTGGTGGGGTGCATCCGGTGCACGATAATTCCATGGACATACGTATTCGTTTGCACTCTGCGGAGGGCGGTGCCTTCTTCCTTGCTTAATTTTGGATGCGATAGAGGATATTGTCTTCTTTCCTGTCGATTATGGTGCAATACTGCTTCCTAGTTTATGGGAGTGGCCGCCACCCTCGTAATTTTCCGGAGCCCTTGCGGCATAAAATCCCGCCTGGTATGCTCTCGAGCGACAGCATGTGCTGCTTCGTGTACTTCCAGGTGTCCGTGGCCTGGGGTCCATGCGACGTAGGTTTCAGGTAGTTGTTGGCGTCTTGTTATTTCTTTTAGAATATTCACTGCTGCGGCAGAAATTCTGACTTATTGTAGGTCTCTACATGCCATCCTTGAATGCAACGATGCCGAGGACGATGGCCACTTCCTCCGCCGTTTCTGGATTTCTGGACGGTATGGTGGCAGCGACTAGCTCATTTCCTTGGTTGTTGGTCACGGTAACTTCGTATGCTCTTCTACCTGGGTATTTTGCCGCATATGTGTATCTCGTGTTGGGGTTCTTTGAGTATTTCTTCCTTAGCGCTGGAACTCTTGCTTCTCTTCAGTCTTTGTGGTGTGTGGCATGTAGAGTCACGGAGAAGTAGCGGAAATCGGGCTTTCGTATCTGAGTCTGCTATGAACTTTTCGCTGCATGCGAGTTTGCGAAGTACCGCTCTGCCTGTTTGAGTCAGCTTAAGGCGTTCGAGCTGGCTGGCCCTGTGCGCTTCACTCATTTCTTTCCATGTGTTATGGAGGCAAAGTTTAAGGGGTGTCGTGGTTGAGGTCGTACTGGTAAATCCTAGTGTGCTCTTGATTGCTTTTCTAATGACGATTCTCAATTTTTTAATTTCACATTTCTTGAGGAGTAGCTTTTAGTCGTTTTTATAAACGCGCGAAAAAACGAGGACACACGAAAGAAACACGCACGACACCACGAGCGAGTAGATACGGGGTGCCATATGTGATGCGGCTTATAAGGAGTGCTTTGGTTATTTAGATGGTTTCTTTCTCTTTAAGTCATCTTCTTTGGGAGGTATACGCCTAATGAGATGAGTTTGTTGTATTAGGGTCTTATGAAGCTTTGGAAGTATGGCTGCACCAGAACCGTCTTTATGTAGCGTGAGGCCATGGACGTGGATGGAGCCAACTTGAGGGATGTCAATTCCATGGAGTGTGACGTTGGGATCTCGGGCCGCGTAGGCTGGTGGTCTTCCCGTTGTCCTTGCCTTGAGTATAAGCAGCTCTAATTTTTTGGGGGCGCACTAGAGACTGCATCTTGAGAGGTAGTGTTCTATCCGATCGATTGCACCTTCGAGGGTAGTTTGCTGTTGGCCGGTTGTGGACGCGTTTGTCCATAACGTTATATCGTTAGAGTATATTACAGGCTTAAACCTTCAATGTCATTGAGTTGTTTCAGGAGCTTAATCATGGCGAGATTGAATAGCAAAGGTTAACTAACTGACCCTTGTGGAGTGCCTTTGTTGGACATGTCGAATTTGCTGCTTCGAATGTTGCCGATATCCACCGTAGCCGTGCAATTTTGGGGGAAATCCTGTACGGATTGGTAGTTCCGGATTCCGCAGTTTGACTCTTAAAGATTTTGGAGGATTGCGTCATGATTCACATTATCGAAGGTTCCTTTTACATCTATTGCTAAAATTGAGATTTTCGGTGGCGTTCTAGGTAGTCCAAGATGTCTTCCTTGAGTTGTAGAAGTATATCTTGTGCTTAGAGGAGCTGTTGGAAGCCAAACATTGTGTCAGGCATGAGTCCTGAGTCTTCGAGATATGTGGTGAGGTGATTATGAACCATGTGTTCGAGGAGCTTTCTAGCGCAGGAAGTAAGGGAGATGGGCTGTAGGTTGCTGAGTTGTAGTTGCTCGTTGGGTTTTGGGATCATAAAGACTTCTGTGTGCTTGTATTTTGCCGGGACCTCACCTTTTTTCCAGCAGTCATTCATGTAGTCGACGAGTCCATTTAGGGCCTTGTTTGGGAGATTTCGTAGGATCCTGCTGGTCACCTTGTCATATCCTGGCGATGTATTACGGGTCAATTTGGCAAGGGCCGCGTGGAGTTCAGGAAACGTGAAAGGGCTGTGGAGGGTGACATTGCTTCGCTTTTGTACAGTCGGGGATCGGTGCCCTTGGGGGAATTGTCTCCGATAAGTTGAGGCTTGATTTCTTCCAAAATTTGTTTCTGAGTTCCTGGATAGGAGAGGTGAAAGTTGTATCGACCGTCACTTCCGCTGCTGTAGCTGCTAAAACTTCTCCGCAAGTTCAGCAGTATTGCACGGATTTCCTGTACGGTTTGGAGAGGTAGTCACAGCATTTATATATGCTGTTGTATGGGACTAGCAGTTCGTCGAAGTAGATGGGTGCTGCTGAAGATCTTCCCAGCAGGCGTGCTGCGAGAATCATGTATCTGCGGATACTCGTAGCCCTTGTAGTAGTTCTTCGCTCGTGCCTGGCGGGATGCAGATTACGCCTTTGCTGATGCCCTCTGGTCTCCTGACATTTACTTTAACTTCTTAAATTAACTCTCCAAGCTGTATGCTCGTGATCCTGAGGAGCAAGTCGTACGGCATGTCTTTGGTGTACTTGCGATGATTATACTCTCTACATGTGGCACTTGAATCCGGATGTTGCCATAGAACTATTTTTGGGAAAACTTGGTAGCTCGGACAATGGAATGTGTAACTTCCACCAATGTCCATTTGGAGAGTTGTTCTCCAGCCTTTGCTCTGTAAATGATCTTCGTGTTGTCCACTGGCGAATGCGGAAGTCTCGGTTTTCTATAATGTGGCATGTTTCCCGCAATAGATTTTGTAGATCCGGCTTTTTCGTTGTTGACCTGCCTACTCCGCTGTGGGTTTTATACGCATTTGAGCCGTCTTTCCTCTGCTATTCTATTTGTGCCATTTTTCCTGGACGTTTAGCGCCTTTCCCCTGCTCTCGTCATTCGTCCACTCCGCTTCTAGTTGTTGATGCTCTTGTATCATGTCCACATGTATTTCATTGCTGTTGTTTTCCTTGTTCAGTGCTCCTGCAGTTCTCACTGTGTCGGATGCGTCAGTCATCGATATTCTGCGGCAACACCGACTTGCTATCGAAGAGAGCGTGCGGCCGGTCACGAGCCCTCACGAGCCCGGGACACGCTCCCTGGGTCACAGCTTCCGTCGCTTCCACAGCTTCCAGCACCCGATTCCGTCGAAGCCACATTTTCGATGAATGAAAGCACGTATCCTGAAAATTGCCGGAAAATGCAGGAGTCCATGCGACGCCCATCAGCAGTTGCACGTCATACCATTTTCTGGCCATAGCGTCCAAATAGCGGCGCATATTAAAAATCTTTGTGTTGTCAGAGTGCCACATATTTTCGTCACACGCGTACTCGAAAAACCACAGCCAATAGTGCGTACTTTGTGAGTCAGCTTCAAAAACATCCGGCTCTACAATACTACGTGCTGGTTTCTCTTGATTAAGTGGCTGGAGCAAAGTTCTCATTATTTCACTTTGTTGCATCATTTGTCTTTGCTGTTGTTCTATAACAGTGAAGACCGGGCTTACCTTCGCAGCAGGAGTTTCCGGCGTATGAGTTCAAGAATGAGCTCGCTCAATGTCTGGAGTTGTATATTCACTGTCACTGATCCTGCTTGCACCAGGGCTTGGCGGCTGATTGCATCTTCTTGCAGTACCACGTTGATCAGCCCGGTAGAACTGGCTTTGCGAGCAAGGTCCGTCGCTGGCTTATCGTGTACCTGGTATCGGGTGAAAACAACAGACTGGTCGACGAAAAGCGTCACCCACATGTCAGCTCTTCTAAAGCTGGCGGCTGCGGCAAAATGTAGCGTTCCTATCTAGAACGGCTATATAATAGACAATCTCAGTGAGACGGGTGTCAGGATGATGATGATGATGATGACATTATCTTCTTTGGCGCATAGCCACTAACGGGGATCGGCCAAGAGTCGGGCCGATTTTTTATACGTGCTAAGTGAATAAATTTAGCAAATGTTCAATTTTGGTAAATATACTAAAGCGAATACACTCTAATACGATTCAGTGAACAATAAATATATAAAAAGTAGGCGTACTAGTACAAGTGGCAATAAGCTAATGATAAATGGAATAACATGATTAAAAATGGAACCGGTTCTTCCGCCATTTAATCTCACTTCTTCCTCCCTTCTACCCTTGCCCACCTCTTCGTCTTCTTTCATTCATCCAGCGCAGACCGTTTCAAGTGTGAACCCTTGAAGTATATTTCTTAAAGGGACACTAAAGAGAAACAGGAAGTTCAGCTGGAATAAAGGAGGGACCTTCAGGAATGCATGCAGTTTTTGTTGGGTGCAAAAATATGAATTATTAGCGGAGAAATTCGTAAACAACGACCAAATATCTCTTCCTCAATTTCTCTCACCCCAGTTTTGGCGCTGAAGCAGTGTCGCCACAGATTTCATTGCTCTCAGCGAATCAGAATGCGCCATGATACGTCACCGCTTGCGTAAACGGCCGAGGCGCTGGATGCATCATGGCTGCATGCATGGTCGCTGCGTTTGCGTTCGCCGCGATGGATACCGTTGCTGCCGCTGAACCTTGCAACGAAGAGCTCGCCAGGGAAGCAGGACTGCATTTCAGCGATATTCAGTGAAACGGAGCGCGAAATGATCCTCCGTGCTGGAGCGGTAGGTGTTCCGCGTGCGATGGCGGTGAGCCGCCGGCCGCGTGGGCGGAAAACAGAGCTTCGTTTTCGTCGACGGAAGGCGAAGCGTCCGGTCCGCCAGGCGACAATGTTCCCGACAGAACAAGCGTAGAAAGTTGCGCACGTACTCGGTATGGTTATTTCGTGGCTTTATTTAATGACATTCAGCACTCACCGAGCCGCCAGTTTGCTGCTGCAGGGGCACCGGTAGGGGGTTTGATGAAGGCTGCATTGAGGGAACAGCTGCTCGAGAAAGGACTGGCCTCTGGGGCACGCCAAGATACTTTCCGAGGGCGAGATTATACACATAATCCGAGGGCGAGAAATGCAGAGAGCACACCATCGGTTTCTCTGGCTCTTTTGCCGTTTTATCATCGGCAGAGCACTGAGCCATTGCGAACGCCGGGGAGCCGGGGCTCTCCGTGCGACACCACATGAAAGGACACAATCGAGTCAACACTGCCGCTGCCCCTGAGCAAGTGCCTTGGGCCATTTATACAGCCCTCAACACTACACACACGAGGCATTTTCTTGCCGTTTCCCGCGAAGTCAACGTTTTTCGAGCCACGCAACACGCAACCAAACACCGTAGAGCGGAACAGGCGCGCGCAACGATGCCATAGCTGCATTGACCAAAAACGAAACTACGAAACTATCACGGCCGCATGTATTGCCCTGCCATTTTTTTCTTATTTTTTTAATTTTGTGCTGAACTTGTACTTCCTCGCTTGAAACGGTTTAAAAAGTTGGCAAATGCTGTTTATGTACGTTTAAGGTGTATTTCATTTGGTGTTTTATTAACAGCGATAAATCGCTATCGACCAATCGCGACCGGACTGCATTTGTAATCTCCGACGTCACGAACGTGTAGTGCGGGAAATTCGAAGGGGCGTCAGCACCTATCCTTCAGTTTTTCGCTATTTTCTCGCTTATTAAACATCTGTTTGCAGTACGAATGGTATGGCTGTGATCGTGCAAGGATAATGTACCATTTAGGCTCAACTTCCGGTTTCTCTTTAGTGTCCCTTTAAGCTGGAACGGCATTGCGCGTTTTTCGCGAGCGACAAGCGCGACGCGCGGCGAGCACCCGCACGAAAAAATGGGGCGGCGCTTTTTGCGCCGCATTTCCTGGGGGAGAGAGAGAGAGAGAATAAACTTTATTGTACGAAGAGTGGTTGGTGTGGTTATTCTCGGGTGGAGCCCTGTTGCAGAGCCCCACTGGCCGCGGCGGCTCGCCGGGCCCGGTCCAAGGTCGCCAGTTGGTTTGCCAGTGCCAGCTCGGAAAGTCGTGCCTCCCAAGACCACGTTGTGAGTGTCTGTGATGAGCTCACCAGCCTGGATACTGCCTCGGTTGGGCGTTCCGTACACTGGTATGTAATGTGTGTCAGTGTGGCTGTGTGGTCGTTGCACCAGGGGCATACACTGGTTGTGTATACCTCTGGAAACATTGCGTGCAACCTTGATATGTGCAGGTAAGTGTTGGTTTGAAGGCGGCGCCAGTCACTGGCTTGTTGGCTGCTTAACTTGGGATGTGGAGGAGTGTACTTCCGTCTAATCAGGCGTTGGTCCTCCAAAATCTGCCAGCTCGTGATGGGATCTTCATGGTGGTTTGTGAGGGGCCTCGAAGAGTCTTCTGTGGCTCGGCCAGCAAGTGCGCGAGCTACACCGTCGGCCTCCTCATTACCTTCGAGGCCTGTGCGCCCTGGGCACCAGGCGATCCCATGGTCCTCAGTCAGCGTGGGGCCCAGGATATCGGTGACGCACCTGGGAAGTATGCCTCTAATATATAACCGACAGACGGCCTGTGAATCCGTCAGGATATATGCGGAGCGGCCTCTTCGTTCTGCTTCTTTGATTGCGAGGGCTATGTCTGCTGCCTCAGCGGTGGCGCTTGATATGGTGCGTATAGATGCGCAGGCCACCACTTTCTTTTGGTTAGCTATTGCCGTTGCGTATGCCGGTTTTCTGGGGCCTTGTGGTGTTGTGGAGTAAATGCTAGCGTCGGTGAAGTATCAGGATCATTCCTTCTCTGGAGGAGTTTTCGTGCTCGTCCTTGCCGGCGCTTTTGGTTGTATAGCGGATGCATGTTCTTGGAGACCGGTTCCATGATGATGCGAGCCCGTAGGTGCATCGGTACGATCAGTGTGTCGTCTCCGCAGTATGGGGGGGGGGGGGGGGGGGGTGAGCGGGTATCCCAGTCATTGCAGTAGTTTTCTGCCCTGTTGAATGGTGTTGAGTTGTTCTCTTTGTGCGATTACCGTTGCGGCTGCCAGTTCTTCATATGTGTTATATATGCCTATCGACAAGAGCCTGTCTGTGCTCGTGCAATTCGGAAGTTGGAGTGCAGCTTTGTATGCGATTCTTATGAGCTTGTCGATGTTTTCTATTTCGGTCTTGCGTGTAGCTTGGAAGGGCATAGCGAAGGTGATTCGGGTGAGGACGAAGGCCTGTCCGAGGCGTAATGTCTCGCCTTCTGTCATTCCATCTTGACTTCTTGCTATTCTAGCTATGACGGTTATAGTACTTTTTACGGTGTGTTTGAGTTGTCTATTGCCGTCTTTACGCTGTTCTTTTCTTGTATGTGCATGCCCAGGATTCATGCTACCGGGGTTCTGTTGATGCCTTGTCCGGTAATCGTCAGGTGAAGTGGGGATGCCGGTTGGACTGGATGCGCGGTGGTCTTATCTGCAGGTATTCCGATTTGTTTGGGGCGCAGGTAATACCTGCCGGCTGAAGGTAGCTTTGAATATTGTCTACCGCGTTTTGCAGGACATCTTGCCGTTCTCCACAGGAGCCCTTTGTTGCCCATAGTGTAATGTCATCCGCGTAAAAGGCACAGCCCAGATTCGGTATATCCTCGAGTTGTAGGACTAGCTTCCGTAGCCCGATGTTAAACAGGAATGGTGACAGGATGGAACCCTGGGACGTGCCTTTCAGTGGAAGTTCGTATGGTGGTTAGTTGGTTGCGGCCATGCCAACCTGTGCCTTGCGATTGCCAAGGAATGTAGAGGCATAATGGAATATGCTTTCACCGCATCCAATGGCTGTGAGGCAATCGATTGCCAGGCAACCTAAGTCCTAACGACATGAATTGTCTCTGTCACCGCATAAATAATATGCCTTTAAACTTATAGAACACTACAATAAAATTATATTCGTGTAATTAGATGGAAACATTTTTTCCAAAGTTTACTTGTCAAGCTTCATTTCAAACAGCAAGATTGTGTGCGAAACTGCGACTAATTGCCTTCTGTATGCTGAGCGGCAGCTGCTTGTTTACAACTTCACCTAGAAATTGTATTGTTGGCCACTTACTACCGAGCAGAGGAGGTTATTGCTAATATTTAGGGCCTCGTTGAAGGTTGCTTTGTCCATTTTGGGTGAACACGATGCGCGAACGAATACATGTGGCAGGTGTTTCCTTCGACGCACCCGCCAGTTCTGCGGAGAAAAAAATACTTCCGCCAAAGCGTAGAGATGTAGACACATTTTATTTCAATGTGTACACATCAAAATATTTATTGCATTTTAAAGAGAAACAGGTAGCCAACTAATATTTATTTATAATCATGTGGATAGCCTATATATATGTCAAGAGAATGGATATGTTGCTGTATGTTCAACTCGCTACAAATCGCCTTGCGCACTTTTTTGACACTGAAAAAGACCTGCAGACTTCAGTGACCCCTTCGGCAGAGTCTTTTATCAACGTGTGCGAAATGCACGTGAATGATATGTGTCTCAGCATTGCTTCTTTTTCCAGTAGGTAATGCTAGCGCCTCATGAAAAAAAACTATAATAATTTACAACATTTATTGGGAGCGGAACCATCGCAATGTGCATGCAGAGGTCATAAATACATATAATTAACTTAGTAACCGAAGTGAGGCCAAACCGGATTCACTCGATATCAGATTAAATAGCAGTCATGCACCACAGAGATTTTACTAGGACTCAGAAAAAAAAGGAGGCTGCAGTATCGCCGGAAAGGCGAAGTAGTATGTGTGATAGCGAAGCGTAAGACAATTAGACGAAGGAAGATTCTTCCCGTACAAATCCGTGTAAGAGCCGCACCCCCAACTTGAAATCTGTACTGAAGGCAGTGGGCCACGGTGCTGGTGAAGGAAGAATACAAGTGACGCTTCCTCGCGCGCTTCGCCATAGCTCCCTTTGACTTGTTTCTGTCTACCGTTGAAACTCTAGATCGAGTGCTGCTAGGCAAACATCCCCATTGCATCTGGTGGAGGCGCTGGGTTTCTCTTCCACATCCTGGAACTCCGCAGTCGGACGCTACCACCAGCTCCTACGATGAATGATCCCGGACCGTTCCAGACTGCTGCTCCCGTACCCCCGACCATTGTCTGCCCTGGCGTCATCCGGCAGCGCGATCCTCCTATAATTAGCGGAGCAGACGACCTCGACGTCGAGGACTGGCTCACCGAATACGACCGTGTAAGCGCATATAATAAGTGGGCCAACCGCGATAAGCTCACTAATGTAGGCTTTTATTTGACGGGCGTGGCGAACCTGTGGTTCAGAAATCATGAATCAACTTTTACCACCTGGTCCGCTTTCACGAGAACTTTGACTGAGGTCTTCCGCCGTCCCGCCATTCGCCGCCTTCGTGCTGTGAAGCGATTGCGTGGTCGGGCTCAACGCAATGACGAGAGCTTTACCAGCTACGTTGAAGACGTGTTCTCGCTCTGCCGGCGCGTCAACTCATCCATGGACGAAGCTGACAAGATCAAGCACACCATGAAAGGCATCGATGACCACGCCTTCCAGATGCTCGTCGCCAAGAGTCCCCAGACGGTAGCCGAGGTAATTCAGCTCTGTCAGCAGTACGACGAGCTGCGCAAGCAGCGTGCCGCAACACGTTGTGCTGCTCAGCAGGATACCGCGGATCTCGCTCCCTTGGACTTCAGCCGCGACGCTGCCGACATTTCTGCTTTAATGCCGCAAATAAAGCAGTTCATCCGCCAGGAAGTCGCGCGGCAACTGTCTCTGGCAACTAGCCCTCCTGAGCCGGTGACATCCTTGGCTCCTTCGCTTCGTCAGGTGCTTCAAACGCAAGTTGCTGAGGCTCTACCACCTACCCCTCATCCGCAACCCGTTGTTGGACTACTGACGTACGCCAACGTTGTCGCCCGGCCTTATGTTAGTCCGGCTCCTGACGCCTACCCGACCTCCGGAACTTTCCATGTACCGCCACCACCTTCCCGTCCGGTTCCCGTTCTTTACTCGACCGCTGGAGCCCCTGTCGTCAACCCGTAGTGCACTCCTGATAACCGGCCAGTATGCTATTCCTGTGGTTTCCCGGGCCACGTAGGGCGATTCTGCCGCCGTCGCCACTACCGTTTCCCTGACAGTGGGAGCGCCTCCGGCTACATGCCTGCTCAACTTCCACGTCATGATGTGTCTAATCTTCCTCCGAACTCGTCTTCTAGTCGCCGCCCCTTCGATTCACGCCGGTTGCCCTCCCCACGTCGTTGATCCCTTTCCCCCATGGTTCGTCGACTCAGTCCAGCCCACGAGGAAAACTAACAGTCGCAGTTCCCGAGGCAAGAACTGCGTTTACGTCGAACATTTCAAGGCCTCATTTTTCTCCTGCGAACGAAATTGAACTGTCCGTAGATGGCGTCACCGTACATGCACTTATTGACACCGGAGCCGCCGTTTCTGTTATTAGTGAAAAGTTTTGCCGCAATTTGAACAAAGTGACCACTCCACTTACCTATCTATCGCTGCGTACGGTAACCTCGCATTGCATTCAGCCTTCAGCATCATGCACAGCTCGGGTCGTCATTGAAGGCGTTTTGTATGTTGTCGAATTTGTCGTCCTATCCCGCTCCTCGCACGACGTCATTCTTGGATGCAATTTCCTATCTGTAAATCAAGCTGTTGTCGACTGCGCTCGTGCCGAACTTACGTTATCAGTGCCGTGCATTGACCCTGACGACCACCATTATACTAAAGTTGTTGCTGCCTCGGACATCGACATTGCACCTTTCTCAGCCGCTCTGGTCCCTGTGTCGTGTGACTCTGTCGCGAACTCATCTCTTTTGTTTACGCCGTCAGCCTCTTGTGCGAGCCGTCGGAACCTTCTGCTTCCTTTTGTTATGGTCACTTTTTGCGGCGGTTCTGCGACCCTTTACGTGTGCAATCCTTCGGCTTGCCCTTCATCCATACTCCGCGGCGAGTGCCTGGGGAGCTCTCAATATTTTGACTGCGTCCTCCAGGCTACCATGTTTGAAGATGCGGCATCCCTTCCACTTTGCGCCGTCACTCCTCCTGGCGCGACCGATGCCCATGTGGACGTCTTCGCTCATTCCGTCGACTCGGCACTCCCACCTGTCCAGCATGCGGAAATTATCAAGCTCCTCCAGCGTTTTCGGGCCTCATTCGACATTGGCCAACCGTCCTTCGGTCGAGCGTCAGCAGTCGTTCACCATATGGACACCGGTCATACATCGACATCCTTTGCGCCAGCGTCCGTATCGTGTGTCGGGCGCTGAACGCCGGATCATCGACCAGCAGGTTGACGATATGCTGCAGCGTGGCATCATCCAGCCCTCTAACAGACCCTGGGCATCTCCGCTTGTCCTCGTTAAAAAGAAAGACGGCTCCATAAGGTTCTGCGTCCACTATCGCCGCCTTAACCGCATAACGCGCAAAGATGTCTATCCTCTGCCACGCATCGACGATGCCTTGGACAGCCTACAGGGCGCGGAATTCTTTTCTTCGCTGGATCTACGCTCCGGGCACTGGCAAGTGCAGATGGCAAAGGCCGATCGCCAAAAGACAGCCTTTTTAACACCTGATGGCCTATATTAATTCACGGTCATGCCCTTCGGCCTCTGCAACGCGCCTGCCACTTTTGAACGAATGATGGACACCACTCTCCGAGGCCTGAAGTGCAACACGTGCCTGTGTTACTTAGATGACATTGTAGTTTTTTCTACCGACTTTGCGTCGCACCTCAGCCGCCTTGAGCAAGTCCTTCCGTGCCTCGCCGCTGCAGGACTGCAGCTAAATTTGAAGAAATGCCATTTCGGCGCTGGCAAGCTTACTATTCTCGGTCATGTGGTCTCAAAAGACAGTATCCTCCCGGCCCCTACGAAACTTAGTGCCGTGTACGCGTTCCCCAAACCAACTACCCTGAAAGAGCTTCGCAGCTTCATCGGCTTATGCTCATATTTCCGGCGCTTCGTCCGCAATTTTGCCTCCATAATCGCCCCCTTGACCGCGCTTCTTACCGGCCGTTCTGAGCTACCGGACTGGTCCCCGGCATGTGACGACGCATTTCAAGAACTGCGCCGCCTTCTCACTTCACCGCCAGTACTGCACCACTTCGATCCCTCTGCTCCAACTGAAATTCACACGGACGCTAGTGGTGTCGGACTAGGCGCTGTTCTTGCACAGCGCAAGAATGGCTTCGATGAGTACGTCGTAGCATATGCCAGCCGCACCCTTACCAAAGCTGAGGCGAACTACTCCGTTACTGAAAAGGAATATCTGGCTATTATTTGGGCTAGCGCAAAATTCAGACCTTACGTGTATGGGCGCCCTTCTGACATCGTGACGGACCATCATGCGCTATGCTGGTTGCCGTCACTCAAAGATCCAACTGGTCGGCTTGCTCGTTCGGCATTACGCCAACAAGAATGCGACATCCGTGTTGTTTACCGCTCAGGCCGAAAATATTCCGGCGCAGACGCTCTTTCCCGGTCACCCCTGTCACCTGATCCTATCTGCTCGTCTGTTTCCGCCTGCGGTGCCTTCGCCCTCACCATTTCCAACATGCCATGAGAGCAGCGCAAGGACCCATGGATCTGTTCGCTTCTAGATTTCCTGTCTAGCCGGTCGCCAGCGCCGATCTCTCGGACGCTCCGTCGCCAAGCCACGCACTTTATTATTCGGGATAACCTGCTTTACCGCCGCAACTACAACTTCAGCGGCCGCAAGTGGTTGCTTGTTATTCCCCGACACCTTCACTCCGACATCTGCGCCACTTTCCACGATGACCCACAATCCACGCTGGGGTATTGAAGACATACTCTCGCCTCCAGGTTCGGTACTACTTGCGCGGTTTGTACCGTTTCGTTTGTCAGTATGTACGGTCTTGCCCCCTGTGCCAACGCCGCAAGACGCCACCTAAACATGCTGCCGGACCCTTGCAGCCTTTACCATGTACCATGCCCCGCTCGAGCGTTCGACCGCGTAGGCGTTGACCTATACGGTCCGCTTCCGAGCACTCCCAGCGGCAACCGCTGGGTTATTGTTGCTATCGACCACCTTACGCGGTACGCAGAAACTTCAGCCCTGTCATCTGCCACAGCAAAAGACGTTGCTAGTTTTATCCTTCAGCACCTGATATTACCGCATGGAGCACCTCGAGAATTGCTAAGCGACCGCGGTCGCGTTTTCCTCTCTGACGTCATTACAGCGTTGCTAAAGGAGTGTCGCATCATTCACCGCACTACCACGGCATACCATCCCCAAACTAATGGCATGACAGAGCGTTTTAATCGCACCCTTGGCGACACGTTGGCCATGTATGTTTCATCTGACCACTCGAATTGGGATCGGATTCTGCCTTTCGTAACATACGCATACAATACTGCCACGCAAAGCACTACTGGATTTTCACCTTTCTTTCTTCTTTACGGACACCAACCTTCATGCACAATGGACACAATTCTACCCTACCGGCCCTATGCTTCGGAGTCGACGACTGTTTCCAGAGCGGCTGCATATGCCGAAGAATCTCGCTAGCTGGCTCGCTCGTTCACATCCCAGGACCAGTGGCGCCAAAAGCATCGCCACGATGCATCCACTACGGCTACATCCTTTGCTCCCGGCTCGCTGGTCTGGTTGCGCGTGCCGTCTACTCCACCGGGCCTTTCCTCCATGCTGCATTCCAAGTACCACGGTCCCTCTCGGGTACTGCGACAAACATCCGCAGTCAACTACCTCATTAAGTCGATGGGCGCGTCTTCCGACCAGCGTAGTCGCGGCCAGGAAATTGTCCACGTCTCCCGCCTCAAGCAGTGCCACGACCCCCCTGTCTTCTCCTGCCCCAAGGTCGACAGGATGGCTCCTCTTTCGGTGGGGAGTAATTGTACCGAAGTCAGTGGGCCACGGTGCTGGTGAAGGAAGAAGGAGACAAGTGACGCTTGCTCGCCCGCTTCGCCATAGCTCCCTTTGACTTGTTTCCCCTATACCCCCGATCCCACCTCCGTCCCCCACTACCCCACCCCATGAGCGGTAGGAGACCTTACGGTCCAGCCCCGCCCTGTCGATCCAGCTTGCGCTGGCGGCTAGGGGCCAGGAGCATTTGGCCGTATATGGGTCCCGAAACCAGGGAACCACCCCGTCCGTCGCCTCATTTTGAGCTCAATAAATGTTTTCTCTCTCTCTCTTAACTTGTTTCGGTCTACCGTTGAAACACTAGATCGAGTGCTGCTAGGCAAACATCCCCATTGCAAATAAAATATTTTTGTTAAAATTGATATTGATATTGGCTTTATTTCACCATTTTTTGGCACACCAATACAGAAAAAAAATGTACATAAATGGTGAGGATAGCGGGAAAAAAGCTGCTCTTTAGCAGCTTGACTAGCCCCGCCACCCCCTGTTTACAACGACAGCAACGGAAACAAGCACCCGGAGAACAATTTCAAAGCAATTTTTTTTTTCCTTTTCAGGCTCATACAAACTAATGCAAAATAGTTTTCATGTTTTAAGCACAAAGAGTTCGGGATATCATAATTAAAATAGCGTTTTTTGATAACGTGCGTAAACTTTCATCTGTTAGTTTAAACTTATTTAGTGTGCTCGGAAGACAATACTGCAATAGTTGCAGTCCATAATTTGTTCGCGGCCGGGGGATATACCAATGGTTGGTGTGTCTGGTTAAGCGTGAGGAGGGATTAAGAGTTAAATTTGCTAAAGTGCGAATGTGGCTGCCTTTCTGAATTAATTCGGACCTAAAAGCTGTCAAGAGGTGATATTCGTATAGGGTTGTAACTTTTAAAACATTGAACTTAGCAAATAATTCGGACGTGTGCGCAGTGTACGGCAAACCTGCAATGCAACGCAAGGCATTTTTTTGCAATGTGATTAAGTTGTGCAAGGAGTTCTTCGTACCGGTAGCCCAAACTAGATGGCAGTAACGCAAATGAGGAGAGAAAAGAGCGTTATATAGCATAAGCTTTTGTGGCATTGGCAGTATGCGCTGACATTTTCGCAGGATACCTACGGTTTTACTCAGTTTATTTCTTATGTAGTCTGTGTGGTGTTCCCAAGACATATACTCGTGAAACACAACTCCCAGTGTCTTTGCAGATGACGAAATTTCTATTCTAAGATTATTTATACTTAGGGAATTAAGCGTTTTGCATGATGTAGATTTGGCCCGAAAAAGAACAGCTTTTGTTTTAGCACAGTTAATACAGAGTGAATTCTTTACTGTCCAAGTGTGTAGTCTGTTTAATGTGTCATTTGCTGATGCTATGATGGTGTCGGCATTCGTTCCTGTAAAAAATAAACTCGTATCGTCTGCATAAATTACGTATTGTGCTGAGGTATCTATACTTACAATATCATTTATGAAAATAATAAACAGAAGTGGACCGAGTATGCTGCCCTGAGGTACACCATATCTAATTTTTTCTAGCTCCGACAGTTCTTTGTTTATGGACACACTTTGGTATCGATTGGTCAAGTAGCTTTTAATAAATTCTAGTACAACACCACGAATTCCGTAGCAACTCAGTTTTTGTAGTAACGTTACATGATTTATGGTATCGAAGGCCTTTGAAAAATCTACGTAAATTCCTAAAGTTATTCTTTTTGCCTCGATATTGTTTAGGATGAGTTCTTTTTGATATAGTAACGCGCTTTGTGTCGAAAGACCAGGTCTAAATCCATACTGTGAAGGCGTTATAACTGAGTGTTCTTCAAAAAATTTTGACAATCTAGTAAATAAAATTTTCTCTAGTCCCTTTGAGAATATTGGTAATATAGAAATCGGCCTATAGTTACTCAAATTATTTTTTTCACCTTTCTTATGTATTACAGTTATCTTGGCAGTCTTCATACGCTGTGGAAAGGTACCGGTACTTAAGGAGAGATTATATATGTGTGTTAAGTATGGACTGAGTAGGTCGATAACAAAATTTATGGGTTGTAGTTTTAAACCATCTATGTCCTCACTCTTGCTCACCTTAAAGCATCTAAACACATTTATTACCTCGTATTCATTAGTTGGTGTGGCGAATAGGGAATTCTGTATGGGAGGGGGTAGGTAGGTGAGAGCGTCGTCATCATGTGTGCTTTCAACTAGTGTAGTGAAGTGCTTATTGAATTTGTCAGCCAATTCTTTACCTTTGTATAATTCGTTGCCTATTTCGAGTTCATCAATAACATTCGCGTGTTGCCTTGCAGATATTACAGCGTTCAGCTTATTCCACATTTCTTTCACGTTTATCACGCCATCAAACATTGTGAAATAATAATTATGTCTCGCTTGCCTCTGAATTTTGTTCAAGTTATTTCGATACTTCTTGAAAGTGGTGAAAGCAACTGAGTCGCGCCGTATTAGAAAGACATTAAAAAGCCTATTTTTTTCTTTAATCATTTTGAGTATGGAGGCATTTATCCATGGCTTACGGGCACGCTTAAGTTTTTTAATAGTTTTATAAGGAAAGTGTTTCTGATAAACTGAGCACACGATCTCCATAAAACGGTTGTATGCTAGATCGGGCGAGGATAAGGACAACACATCTTCCCAGATTACAGAGCTAATTTCTTCTCGGAAAGATAAAAGTGAACGTGGATTAATTTGTTGAAATTTAACCTGTGGCAAAGCTTTGACCTTTTGTTTGCGATTCCGAGCCAAAACAAGGTATATAGGTAAGTGATCGCTGATTGTCATATCAAGAACACCAGAATGTATCTCGTCAGGCGGAGCGTTTGTTAAAAACAAATCTATGAGTGTTGCACTTGTCGGCGTAATTCTGGTCGGGGTTGAAATCACATTAGAAAGGTAATTTGAAGCTAAAAGAGCAGATAACTCGGATCGCTTATTTGTGTTCTCTAACATGTCGACATTTAAGTCACCACCCATGACTAATGTGTATTGTAGCTCGTTAATAAATGAGAAATACTTTTCTAAAAATTTTAAGAAACTGTTTATATTTCCGTCCGGTGGCCTGTACACTACAGCGAATACTAATTTCCCGCACCTTACGGAAAGTATTTCGATGTCCGTTGAACAGACTGACCAATCGGTGATACACTCGTAACCAATACCATTTTTAACGTACAGGCAGACGCCACCTCCTCTTCTTTTCTCCCTGTTAACACTGATGAAACTATATTCCTCAATCTGTATTACATCTGCATCAGTACGGTACCAAGTTTCCGTCAGCATAATAACTGAAAACTCGAAACTAAATTTTTCAATAAAAACAAGCAGATCTTCCTTCGAGCAGGCTGACTGCATGTTTATGTGGAGAAATGTTAAAGGTTGATTACACTGCACTGTTACAAGAGAATTTAGTGTGGTCGGGCTTACGTACTTCGCACTCATATTGACATTAATAAAAACAGGTTATCAATACGTACAAAACAAAGCTTCTCTAAGCACAAAATCGTTAGCACTGACCAGTGCAAGCAATCTACATTAAAGGCTACATGCATATAGAGAGCAAAGATGCAGCGCTTTTGAATATATAGAAAGCAGACTCGGACATATGTAGAGTGCAGACTTGGGCACGCAGTACATATAAATGGAGTAGCACAGTTTGTACATGCAAACAAAATATCATCCAACCTTTGGAAAAAGTAGCAATAGCACGAACAGCGTATCACAAAGCGCAAAAATGTAATCAGTAAACGCAATAAAACGTAAATAACAATAAGTTTACTAATTGTACAAGAAAAACACACGAAAAAAACATAAATCACAATGCGGGCTGCAGTTATGTTAAGCACGCTTTTCTTCCAACGTGTATTGTAAGCGAAATTCATGGGTGTGCTGTTATTCTTGTATTTAAAGAACAGCGCAAACATAGCGATAGAAAGAGGTGCTATATTGACGGCTGTATAAACCTAAATAACTTTCTCCAGGTCAGCAGCGCAGGTGATGTGCAGGACAGGAGATTTTTCTGTTTTTCTCATTAGAATTTTACCCTGCGTCACCCACACGAATTTCCAATTTTTCTCTCGCCTTGCGAGCCGGGCTTTGCTCAGGAGTACTTTGTTCTCAAGACAAAGGTGTTCGTTGACGTACACTGGCTCATCCTCTCTGAAACCCAGTTGATTTGTGCTTAACTTTGTTTTCTTTGCTGCCGCCAGCAACTTGTCTCGGGCATTTCGCGTGAGAAATTTAACTACGATATTTGGCTTCTTTTTGTCTTTCGATGGCACGCGATGTGCGACATCGATGTCACGAGCGTTGACTTCAATACCCAAACAGTCAACAATATTTTCTATTGTTTTCTTTAGGTCTTCATTTTGGACTTGCGGCAGTCCCTGTATTTCTAGGTTCATGTTTCTGGAGTATTGTTTAAGCTCCACAATTTCTTTCTTAGAGTCTTTCAGTTCTCTCCACAGCTGTTCATTCTCCTTGCGATATCGCTCATTTTCTGATTTAATACTAGTTAGTTCTCGACGGAATACCTCGACATTTCTCTGAAAGTCTCGAACGCTTGATTCATGAAACCAATTGAATCTCGGATGCCTGCGAGTTCGTTATGTATTCCGGTTCCCGCGTTTCCGAACTTAGCAACGTCACTCCTAAGATCGGTCGCGAATGCACCAAGCCCACAAACTAGTTCATTCAAAACTTTTACCACCTCTTTGATGCTGCTGGGCTGCTTCTCCGCAAGGACTCTTGCGACATTGTCTAAGCTGCCCGAGTTATTTTCGCTCATGACCAGAGGAAGCAATCCAATAACGCAAATGAATTGGCATACAAAGTTGAAAACCACGTACAACAATAAAGAGTTCAGCACTCTTCCAACACTGAAAAAGGCACTCTTGGCAGCAACAGCAACGACCCCAACTAGTACACAGTCTATATTATATAAATAAGGTATTCAAACCAACCTGCAAAATTGTAGAAGAGCTGATTAATAGTCGTCCTCCCGCCGTCGCCGCTGCTGCCAGAGTGAAAATACAGCGAAACAGAAGGTACCGCCCCCCAAGATGTAGGCGATAGCAGCAACCACGGGATGAAGCTTGCAACAAGCACGGGCAGATGGCACGTTCGGCGTTTTTCACGTCCTGGCGAAGACCAGAAGAGGCAAAGAGTGGTATAAGAAGTCGTTCACCAAACTTGAGCGGCCGGTGAAACCACGGCAAGCAAGAACCTCCTACTTTGGAAATGGGCATGCGCCGGTCACTGCAAAATTGTAGAAGAGCTGATTAATAGTCGTCCTCCCGCCGTCGCCGCTGCTGCCAGAGTGAAAATACAGCGAAACAGAAGGTACCGCCCCCCAAGATGTAGGCGATAGCAGCAACCACGGGATGAAGCTTGCAACAAGCACGGGCAGATGGCACGTTCGGCGTTTTTCACGTCTTTGGAAATGGGCATGCGCCGGTCACTGCAAAATTGTAGAAGAGCTGATTAATAGTCGTCCTCCCGCCGTCGCCGCTGCTGCCAGAGCGACCGTTTAGCGCTGATTCCGATCGTGCTTCTCTGCGAATTTACGCGTGCAGCGTACTTTCGCGCGTCTCAACTTAAGAAGACAGGAGAGGCGCCCCGCCCTGATCACAGAAGCGCAGCAGCCGATTGCTACCGCGACTAAAGAAATGTCCCGCAGACGTGACTTGGCCCAGCTCGAAGTGCGGGCTGCCATGTCCTCCATGAGCGGGGTCACCGGCCATCCGGCTCATGCGTCAGTCTAGCGTGCACACGCATTGGTGGATGCTCGTGTGCATCCGCCTTTGAGGGGCAAATGCTGCTGCCTTCTGAAGTTGCACACGACTATAGATATCGAGAGGAGGTGATTGCGGAGGTTTACGGCGGATTTCACGCTTGTAATTGGAAAAATTAGATAAAATGGCCTGGTCCCATGTAAGGCTCGCCAAAATTGCGGCAAAAAAGTGCGACCCTCACACGAGCCTGTACGTTGGTTATATCGCCTATATGAATTGTAGTAACATTTTCATTAACATTACAGATTTAAATCTTGCAACCGCAAAGCCCAGCGAGCTAATCGATCTGAGGGGTCCTTCAATGTGGACAGCCAACAAAGTGCATGGTGGTCTGTAATTACGTCAAAGGGGCGGCCATAGAGGTAGGGTCAAAATTTACCAAGTGCCCAGATTATGGCCAAACATTCCTTCTCCGTAACGGAATAAATTGTCTCTGCTTTGGTGAGGGTACGGCTTGCGTATGCAACGACGTACTCGTCTAACCCAGATTTGCGCTGCACGAGCACAGCGCCGAGCCCAACACCGCTGGCGTGTACTTCGATCGGAGCACTCGGGTCGAAGTGACGCAGTATAGGCAGCGATGTTAATAGACGACGCAACTCTTGGAAGGCATCATCACAGGCAGGGGACCAGGCGTAATTGTTCAAGTCGCTCCGTAGAAGCTGATTCAAGGGAGAGGTGATGGACGCAAAATTCCGAATGAAGCGGCGAAAGTAAGAGCAGAGGCCAAGGAAGATGCGAGGTTCTCGTACGGAGGAAGGTTTGGGAAAATCAGCAACTGCACGGAGCTTGGCGGCGTCAGGAAGAATACCGTGTTTAGATACGACATGGCCAAGAATGGTGAGCTGACTTCCGCCAAAGTGGCATTTCTTCAGGTTGAGCTGAAGGCCGGCGGCAGTTCCTCCAGCCGACAGAAATGGGTGGGAAAATCGGGCGAAAAAATAACCACATCATCTAAGTAGTACAGGCACGTTTTCCACTTGAGACCACGCAACAGGTTGTCCATCATACGCTCAAATGTTGCTGGGGCGTTGCAAAGCCCGAAAGGCATGGCACGAAATTCATATAGGCTATCTGGTGTTACAAAGGTCGTTTTAGGTTGGTCTTCGGGTGCCATGGGGACTTGCCAATGCCGCTACGTAAGTCTATAGAAGAGAAGAACTCCGCGCCTTGGAGACAGTCAAGGGCGTCGTCAATTCTCGGAAGAGGGTAAACATCTTTACGAGTTATCTTGTTAAGACGACGGTAATCGACACAGAATCGAATCGATCTGTCCTTCTTCTTACAAGAACAACGGGAGATGCCCAGGGGCTATCCGAAGGCTGAATGACGCCGCGCTTCAGCATGTCAGCTACTTGGTCACCGATGACACGGCGCTCTGTCGCGGATAGGGTCTTTGTCGCAGTGGCGCACTAGTACTCGTGTCGATGCGATGACAAACAGTTGACGTGCGGCCCAAGGGAACATGCTGGCAGTCTAAAGACGAACAGAACTTGTCGAGAAGGCGTAGAAGTTGGGCGCGTTGGGAAACAGTCAACGTGTCGGCGATAGAGCTATATGGAGAACATCGGGCGAAGTCGGCTCCTGCGCGGGGTTACAGGTCATTCCGGCGACCTCATGAGTGGCGATGGAACCAGTTGGCATGTCAATGATGGCAGCAGGGTCGACACACTGGACGCGGCCAACGCATTCCCCACGAAGCAAAGTGAGAGGACAGGACAATTGGTTGGAGACGAGCAGTCTGCTGATGCCGGCATTTGCGACGAGCGAAAATGGCGGATGGCGTAAAAAGAGCGCTGGCATCAGCAACAAGGTTGCATGACACTGTGGCTAGGGCAGTAGAGTGCGGTGGAATTGTAACGTCTTCGGCAACAAAAACTTTATCGTCAGGTTCACGAGCGTCAAGGAGCGGGGCGTCGCACAGCGTTTGAAATTCCACCTCAGCACGAGAACAGTCGATGACGGCCTTATTAGCGGAAAGGAAGTCCCAGCCAAAAATAAGATCGTGGTAACAAGAACACAGCACCCAAAATTCGATGATATAGAGGAGGCCGTTGATCACAACACGAGCAGTACACGCAGCTGCAGGCGTGATGCGGTCTGCGCTGGCAGTACGAAGGGATACGTTTGACAGTGGCGTCGTAACTTTCCTGAGCGAACGGCAAAGTGTGGCACTAATAACCGAAACTGCGGCACCAGTGTCAACGAGGGCGAGTGCAGCGACGCCGTCCACATATACATCAATAACATTAGTCGGAGAAGGGAGAGGCCTTGGTCTCTTCGTGGGTGACGCAGTTCTCGTCTCTGGAACTGCGGCGATTAGTTTTCCCGTTCTGGCGTAGAAGAACGACGACACATCGGCGAAAGCGAGCGACGTCGGGGCGATGGCGAACGGCGGTCAACAAGAGGGCGGTGGTCCGAGTAAGAAGACATCTGGCCAAGGTTCTGAGGCACGGAGGGCGACGGGTATGGTGAACCGTATGGTTCGGTGTCGAAGCTACGGCGGTAGGATGCTGGGCGGCGACGGCAAAATCGTGCAATGTGGCCAGGTAGACCACATGCAAAACATATTGGGCGGTTGTGAGGAGTGCGCCATTATCCACTGCTGTGTGGGTACCGCGGCTGAACGAAGTGAGGGGCTGGACGCAGTGGCATGGCTGATGGGAATGGCGCAAAGGAGGTGGTGGCCGTGCGAGAGCCTCGGCATAGCTAAGAGGTGCAGTCACCTCGGGAAAAGCAACGGGAGTCGGCACCGGTGGAGTCTTGCGGGCAGAAGGGAGAGCTGCGCAAACTTGCTCTTGGATGACCTGGCGAAGGTTGGCCGGAAAAGGCGAGGGTGGTGACGTGGCTGAGGACAGCAGCGAAAGCTGGCGAGCGACCTTAGCACGTACGAACTCTTTAATTTGGCAAAGCAGGCAGTCCATGTCAGGAGCCACGGCCACGCTCACGAGGTTTTCAACGGACGCAGGTGGGCGCCGTGTGAGAAGACGCTGCCTGCAGAGCTCGTCGAAACTCTGGCAAAGCTCAATGACCAGAGAAATTGTTTCAGGGCTTTTTGACAGCAGCATATGAAAGGCATCGTCGGAAATGCCCTTCATGATGTGACGTACCTTCTCCCCCTCCACCATCGTCGGGTTGACACGCCGGCAGAGGTCGACGATGTCCTCTATGTAGCTGGTGAACGTTTCACCAGTTTGCTGGGATCGGCTGCGCAGGCGTTGTTCAGCGCGAAGCTTGCGCACGCCAGGGCGGCCGAAAACGTCTGCAGTGCTGGTTTTGAAGCGAGCCCATGTGCGGAGATCGGCTTCGTGGTTTCGAAACCACAGCTTGGCGACGCCCGGCAGATAGAACATCGCGTTGTTGAGCTTCTGGGTGTCGTCCCATTTGTTAGTGTTGCTGGCGCGTTCATACGATTCCAGCCAATCTTCAACGTCTTTCTCATAGGTGCCGCTGAAGATGTCAGGATCCCGCTGACACTGGCACATACTGTGGCTGGAGTACACGGTGGGGATGTCGGGCTGGGGTCGTCAGGCATGACGGACGGCAGAGTTCTGGTGCGTAATTCCAGGTTGGGGGAAACTGAAGCACCTCCTCCAGAACCTAATGTGAACACAGGACAAGAGAGCAGCGGGCAGCGTTGGCAGCGTGTCTCAACCAGAGCGGCTCAGGCAATCTCGAGCTCGCGCTTCCCGGATGACTGGCGATGTGGCTGCAGCGCCGGGGATTCGTCTTCACTACATTACTAATTAAAATAACGAACATCGTGCAATGCACGGACCATGTAAACTTCTAAATATCTCACTGGATTACCACGAGCAGTCGCTATGACAATGCTGGCATTATGAGGAACGATGACAGCTCGGGCGAACGGTTCGTACAGCCACCCGATTCACCGCGGCTCCGAAAATTAGATTCATCATCATATCTGCATATAATAATGTCCGCTACAGGACAGCTATATTAACCCTGTCTCTTAACTTAGGCTATGCAATCTGCAACACTTGGGGCGCGGAAAAACAGCCTAAGAAGGAAGACAGCGCGTATGAAGTTAGCACCGATCCCTGCTTGCCCTTGATCATTGCACCCCCCAATGATTACCAACAGTTGGACACGGCACGCGGGCCACGTAAGCGTCAACCGCGCACAATCATTCGCAGCTGCGGCAAGGCTAGTTGAGAAGACGCGTACGTGCTCTCCTCTCCATGCGCGCATTTGATCACGGGACCTCCAACTAATCCGAATATTGAGCGCGTGGAAAGATACTCTCCATCAAGTCGCCATCCTTTTCGGCTCAGTGTTAAGGGCTTTTTCTCGCACCCACAGTGTATGGGTTGCTCACTCATATGACGTTTAGACTTTAAACGGAATATCACGGCGATGACGACAGCGAGAATTTGCCTGGAGTGTCGATACAATTGATGTCGCAATAAAAGGTGAAATAGGAAACAGGCGTTGAGCTCGCTTCTACCGCCGCTGCGGACGTTGCAATGTGCACCGGCTACAAACACAGCATGAGCACCAACGACAAAACCAACTGTGGGCACCTAGCTTATCGGTACTTCGCCAGAAACCATCTGACGCTGGAAAGGAAGCGCATTTTCCACCAGCGGAAAAAAATGAAATTATGGGGTTTTACGTGGCAAAACCATGATCCAATTATGAGGCACGTGGTAGTGCGGGACTTCCTAAATTTAGACCACCTGGGGTTCTTTAACGTGCACCTAAAACTAAGTACACGGGTGTTTTCGCATTTCACCCCCATCGAAATGCGGCCGCCGTGGCCGAGATTCGATCCCACGACCTCGTGCTTAGCAGCCAAACACCATAGCCACTAAGTGACGACGGCGGGTCCCAGCGGAAACATAACACTAGACGCGCGGGGAGACAGAGCACGGGAAGGGACCAGCCATCACGGATGGCCCAAGATTGAACTCTGCGCACATTAACTTCTAAATAAAGCCCGTGACCTGCGTATGTATGGAAGAGTCAGGAAAAGTCGGAGTTGAGGACCCGTGTGTTCTAGCTGCTAGGCGAAAGACTCCACGCCGCTATCAAGAAGGTTCCTCAGCTCACGTGTTTCCATCAGCGAGTGACATGTACCGCCAGAGGTTCTATGAAGTACAGCGGTGAGCACTGTTAGGGTGAACACGCGAGCGCGTGGCCGACGGCACTGTCAGCGCCCCGTTACGGTCATCACTGGAAACATTGCGCATGCGCATCACGCCTTCCGCGAAATAATTGTTCCACCGCGCGCATGACGTCATGAATGCACTTGTTCGTCGTCTGCTAGCCGCATTTTTGTTTTCTAAGCCCATCCCATGCATCCTGCATTTTAAGATTTCTTTAAACATCTGTGCTTGAACAGAACAAGACAAAAAAAACTTGTTTATCTATGGGGGCGTGTCTATTCGTTCCCTTCAAAGTTGTTGTGCATGCAACGCCGTATATAAAACAACCAAACATCTTTCGCAGCCGTTCATTCTGTCGCCAGATCGTATTATGGCTAGGGTTCCCGATGATGAACGGCGCTCAATTGTCGATCTTTCCCTGAAAGGTTATTCCCAGCGGTATATTGGCGCTTTAGTTAATAGGCCCCTGAAGACTGTGAACAGGATAATTCAAGCCTACAAGTATGAAGGTCGCATTCAGGATGCACCCCGCGCGCCTCGCCCTAAAGCTACCACAGACGATGAAGACGCCCTCATAGTTGCAGCTGCTGTTCGTAACCCTTTCTTGCCAGCCCCAGCAATACGCGAGGACTTGGATTTGGACGTTTCGGACACCACTGTTCGACGTCGCCTGCGTACTGCGGGCCTTCGCAGTCGCCTCGCAGCGCAGAAGCCACTACTAACGGCGGCAAACAAGGACGCACGACGGCAGTTCGCTGAGCTGCACGAAGCATGGACATCAGAAGAGTGGGGTCGCGTCATCTTTTCGGATGAGTCGACGTTTTCGACGCGACAAGACCAAAGATTGCGTGTTTGGAGACTACCAGGCACACGGTGAGGCAAACTTCCTGCTTTGAAAAGCAATTGTTTTAGTTAACGTCACAATGCCACGCAGGAATGACCCGGACAACGTGCAAGGTGTTTCTGCCAGTGGGAGATCGAGTGTGAACGTGTGGGGTGCTGTTTCAAGATATGGTTTAGGGCCCCTGCAACGTATACGTGGACACTTATCGTCGGAACAATACTGCAACATTTTGAACAATGTGCTGTTGCCATATGCGAGCAGTTTATTCCCAGACGGTGATTACCTGTTCCAACAGGACCGGTCACCGATACACACGGCGCGGGCTGTCAAGGAGTTCCAGGCGGAGCAGCACATGCAGCTACTGGAATGGCCTCCGAAAGGAGCGGACCTGAATGTGATAGAAAACGTGTGGGGCCGTCTGAAAGCTTCTTTGGCAAGGAAGCCCCTTTATTCCGCGACTTCGGACCAGTTGTGGGCGCAAGTCAGCAACGAGTGGGAAAGGCTGAAAGCCGATCGGGAATATCTTCGATCACTTTACGACTCGTTACCGTCCAGAATAGCTGCAGTCGTTGCTGTAAGTGGTCACATGACTCGCTATTAGATTTGCTCATGTTTTTATATTTGTTCTCATGGTCTTGTTTAACTTGAATTGCAAAAGTGCAATTTTCTTGAATAAAAAGTTTAATAATTATCCCTCTTACACTCACTTTTTTCCTTCACGCGCCAATCTTCAATCCAGATGGACCTTGAAATGCAGAAGGTATCAGCTCAGCGAACAAAAAATGCGGCTAGCAGACGACGAACAAGCGTATCGATGACGTGATGCGCGCGGTGGAAAGAGTGTTTCGCAAAGCACATGCTGCGCATGTGCAATGTTTCCAACGATGGCTGTTACGCGGCGCTGATAGTGCCGTCGGCCACGCGCTCGCGTGTTCACCCTAACTGTGCTCACCGCTGTACCTATAAAGGCCTAGCTACAATATCGGCGCCGTCGAGCGATCAGCGTCGGTGAGGCTGCCGCACAAATGAGTCCTGGTCTCATCCTCTCTACGTACGGCAAGGAAATCTCGCCGTTGGCGAGCAAAACCGCTGTCGAACGGCGGCCCGCGACTGGCAAACGGCACGCGGCTAGTTACCATGCCGGTAACATGGACGGGCCTTAGCTGCGACTCAGCGCTTCTAGGCTACCCGCTGCTGCTTCCGTGCCGGGCCGTGTTCATGCGAAGCGTGCCGCTATGGACCCTGTGTTGAGGGCACGTCTAGAAAAGCCATCACTGTCGCACTCTGTTCACGCAGTTAATCAGACCACTAATCACGAGTGTGTTGGAACGCCAGCGATTCGGCACTCGCGTTGCGGGCTGTAATTACCGATTCGCAAGCGCGCACAAGCGAGCAACACGGCGAGGAAGAGCAGGGAGCGCGCGTACCTGCTAGCAAACTAACCGGAAGTCGTAGGTGCTTGCTAGACCAATCAACATCGTCGACCCGGTGTACATTACCAGATGCACCCTGGTGATATCGTGATGACCGCGGGGGTTACGGGAAAGGACAGGAGAGGAGGACGGCATTGTTTTTCTTTTATTTTGTGGCACGCCCGCGGAGCGTAGCGCTGCAGCTTTTGGCATCGTTGATCGTGACGGCATTCTCAACTCGATGCGCGTGTTTACTTGAAATGTTGAAAAAATATTTGAGGTGGTTTAGGGGCCCTTAACAGAATTATGTTTTCTCATACATTCAAATAAAAGTCCGACGCCAACTTGTCTGCAGGTTGTGTTAGGTTTTTAACATTTTTCTGACGGATACACGGTGAAAAATTCAATTTTCGTTCACTAATACCATGCACCGCTCGGAGGGCCTGGGCGGTCAGGGTGGTTCGGGATGACTTTGTCCTGCACTAACAGTTGCGCCACGCGGAGGGCCTGCGCGGTCGGGGTGGTTGGGGATGATTTTCTCCGCCATAGACGCCGACATCCACGCCGACGCCGGATTTCCTGCGACACGCGGCCCTTAACGCTATCCCGTTAAAAATGTCGCTGTAAGTTTCCAAGAGACGGTGGATATCAGCAGCTTGTGCAGGAAGAAGGTCAAGTGCAATCACCTTGCTAAGTTCGTGTGCGACTAGAGTTGGTGAGTCAGAGGGTCCTGTAGAGGCCGACGGAACTGCTGCATGAAAAGCCAATATCTCGCAGTCGTTGACAGGCAAAATGTCGCCCAAAGACATGCCTCTGGGAACAATTTGATGGGGACAGTTAAAGTTAAGGAGATGGAGGGAAGTCTGATTGCCAGTGAAAGGAGCATGGTATGGAAACGGTCGCATTAATGGCAAGCCATATGTGAGAGCTGAGGCATACCACATAGACGCGGTCAGGGACAGATGGAAACGACATTAGAGTGACGTACATACGTAGTGGCTCGAGGTGACAGGCGGATGTCTTCGGCAGAGCATAACCATGGCGTTGTGACAGGCGGACTATAGCAGCCGTGGGGTAGCTCAGACTGAATGACACGAGAAGCGCAGACAAATAGGGCTGAATGGGACGATAAAAGTTGTCGCAGTTTCACCTGAAAGGTGAAGCATCAATTGCGATAGCAAATTTGTAGAGAGATATACGGAGTAATGATATTAGCTTTATCAGCTGTATAAACTTGGACATGCAGCAGCACCGGCAACGCGCCGAACTGTTGTCGACGCCGTCGGCATTTTGCCCGCGTTCGCTCAAAATGCGTGCGGCGTTGGTGACTGTTGCCGGAGCCTCTGATATAAATAGGCACTTGGTGCCGCAGCTAAACGTCGCCTCCCTTCCCTCCCCCTTCCCCCCCTCCCCCACGGCCTCTCGCACATCGGAAGAAGGCGCGTTTGCTCTACATATATGGTGATTGTAAAGGAGGAAAGAGACGCCTACTTCTGCAGCCCTTAAGGAAGCACGGCGCAGAACGCGCGTTTGTTCTCCGCCGTGCGTTCACTCCCCGTGAAAGAGCGCGTCCCTCGCGCCCTTTCACTCGCACATACAGCGTTCGGCGGCGCGCGGCCACGATTTCATCTCCATTGACGTCATACGGAACCTCACGGCGACGGCGACGGCGACGCCGACGGCAGAAATCTGCTTTTGAGTGTCCATATAATTGCTATCGCAATAAAAAGTATAGGCCGAGTATAACGTAGAAGAGAAGCGAAATTCTACGCTGGAATGATGAGCGGCAACGGAGCCAGCTGCGGAAGAAGACGATGACGCTCGAGCCAGTGCTGATGATGATAGTTTTATGTGGACAGGGAACGGACAGATTATTTTAGCAACGAAGCTGTTTAAGCTGGAAGCAGTCCGGTGGTGTCCGCAGAAAATTTCTCTGCCAGGCGATGACATCATGGGCATCGCCTAGCAACGGAGCGCCACCTTCTCACATAGTACTACTTCGCCGAGCTGTGGGAGAGAGAGATGAGATGGATGGAAATCCGAGTATAAGAGTACAATCGCGCAGCATAGCGGATGCGACGTGGAGGGGAATGAGACAAGTGGTAGAGTGACGCGTAAAACTGCTGCCGACGCCGACCGCGTTTCCCCACGCTCGCGCCGAACGCGCCCGGTGTCCGTGACGGCAGCCGATGCCCCTGGCGGCGACTCGGCAGGTTTCTACCAGTGAACTGCGGCCGTATTCTGAAACGTTCCACTTCGGCGATATTTCGCATAGGCGAAAATCGCGTTCAATAAGTCAACCGGCTGCTTACCCTGGACGTCAGCATGTACTACCAACACGCGCTCTCGAACGCTTCGGAAAACACATGAGAGGGCGCGCCGTGCGAGAGGGCCGCCGAGCGGATCGGGTGTGTTGTTTTCGAATGTATGGGCCGCAGTACGACACAGACGTGTTCGTTTATTCAATACTTGTCGGGAGCATGCACTGACACCGTGACGTTAAAATTTCGTACAACAGAACTACTAGCTGGCGCGATTTCTTTTCGGGTTTTGCTCAACCAGCTAATCAGCGCACGCCTGAAAGCGAAAAAAAGAAATTTCGCGCAGATGGAACGTTTCAGAATACGGCCCCTGGACACCATGGTTCCATAAACTTGAAGCGAGAGCTAGGGAAGCTGAAACCAAGCGTCTTGCCCAACCTCAACCTCCGGAGCAGCGCCGCTCGCTCCTCCGTCGTAGCTCAGCCAGACTTCTCCCCACAGCCGCGCGGGGGCCAAGCTAGGCAATGACATCACTCCAGAGTATATATAGCTCCGCGTCGCCAAGGCACAGAGACACACTTTGTCGCGTGAGCTTGCGCCGAGCGCATGGGTCATCCGAAGGAGATCGTCACGCCCCAAAAGAGGAGCGGTGCGAAAAGCGCCGCGCTGCCATTCGAGAGCGACTACGAAGACTTTTCATCGATCCTGAGTTTCCCCAGCACCGCCACCTAAAGCCCAGAAAAGTCAAGCTAATAGAAAGGCCACGTTAAAGCTAACAGAGAACCAAGTTAAAGCTAACATAGACGCCACGTGACCCTCGCTCTCGGGATCCTGTGTTATAAGCGCGTTCCTTGTCCACGCAACCTATTTGCCTGCGTTGTAACTGCGCCTCAGTAAGGCGAAGCCAGAGCGCGCCAAGTCAGGTCTGTGCAAGCTGCTTGATAAAAACTTCAAAGTTACCAACTCGCTACTCATCTTTTTGTTGTGTACTCGACAGCTTTGTCTGTTACGACAAAGATAGTCGATCTTGCCCAGGCTAGACAGCTGTACACTCTTGTGCATGAATATATTGTGATGATGCCAAAACTGGCGCCAGCCATAAACAGTTCAACCGAATTCCCTGATGTCTATATTCGGCAGTTCCAATGTCTATCTGACAGCTTTCAAATTCAGGCAGTGGCATCGCTCGTATTTGTGTCATACTACAGGAGCCAACTTCTTTTTGAGATTCGGCAGCCTGTAGTTCTTCGAACTTCTTGTAAAGTAGAACGTCTTTATAGCAAGGTCTAGTTAGCATAGAGTTGATTTCTTTCTAACGAAAACATTTAGGTTTTCCTGTAGCTCACCGACAAACGGAGACGTCGATGCCAACGCCAAATCATTGTCGTTGGTGACTCTACTGACAACGACTGAACATTCAGCCACTTCTCAATGAGGCAACCCATACCTTGAAATGCCACGACGGCGGGACCGTCGCGACGTGTCACATGGGAACCTGCAATCATGCGGATATAGAAAGCAAATCTAACCTGGCCGGCTCCAGCGAAGAGGGCATCGAAGTAATCAATGTGAGGCACTCCGAGACTGAAAGCTCCGCAGGCCTCGCTGGTCTTCGGGTATCACCTACCTTCACAATTATGAAGATGCAAACAACGAAAACGAAGGGAAGACACGAAACGACAGGACCATGAGCTGATTTGAACTGACGCTTTTTATTGGAAACCAGCGTTTTACAGACATCACCTACCTTCACAATTATTAAGACGCAAACAACGAAAACGAAGGGAAGACACAAAACGACAGGACCATGAGCTGATTTGAACTGACGCTTTTTATTGGAAACCAGCGTTTTACAGATATACCAAGCCTTTTCTCGTATAGGCTCGCGTAATTACACGACATCGCACCAATATCCAGCATTAAACACTGGCATTGAAATGACGTAACAGTCAAATAAGAATCTAGCATATTTTGCAAAAGAAATAACAAAGACGTCAGTTGATAGCTCATAGGCCTATCGTTTCGTTACCCCAATCTTTTTGTTGTGTGTGCTGTATTAAATATCAATCAGTGACAACTAACCCAATTCACAGTTACCTATCTTTGTTCTCCTAATCTACGGTCGTGCTTCAGGCATTAAGGCATCTTGATGGACACTTTTGTGATGTCCAGTGGCAATTTTTCGTTGCGTTCGAGTCGTGTTTTGGCAGCAGACGGTTGGGAAAAACTGCGTCCACAGACCTGTCGGTACACCGAAACGGTTTTTTCTTAGAAAAGAAGGATAGAATATGACAGGAGCGTTCTTTCGTGCTGACTACTTTGTGGTCTTCTCGTGATTCAATAATTCTCAGAACAATCTTGTCGTCACCTCTAGCCGGCATGACACGTGACCTCGTAGCGCAGCTTGTCCGAAGATATGTGGTCACAGGGGAGCGTGGGAGAGAATGTGAGGCTACATAACACAGGGAGAGGAGTAAGGCGAGTGTGTGGTATAAGCACGGGAAGACGAAACGGGACTTCGAAGCACGAAGCCCAATTGGTGCGCAGCTATTGCACCTTCAAAGAGCGCGACGATGGCGAGGCGTCGGGAAGGAAAACAATTTTAAACTTTATGCAAGCGCAGTTGCACACAGCAGTCCAATGTGTGGCTATTATAGAGTAGCTTTAAAGTATTTATCAAAATGGGACCAAAGCTGGCACTCAGCTTAGAGAAGGAAGGGTAAAAATTTATTCTTGGTAGAACAGCAGCGACAATCGCTCCTTGGTGATGTGCACCACGGGAAGTGGCCCACATCATCACGGCCCATAAACGCAAAGCAAGATGAGGATGCAGGCCTTCGACGGATAGCGAAGCTTGCAGTTACCGTTATTTTGGGACGCGAGAAGCTAAATACTGACGCGCGGGGAATATATGAGCGCTGAAAATTGGACAATGTTGCTCGCCAATGTCGTTCAGTGCCTCTCAAGCCCTCAGCTTCGTTGGCAGGTCAGAAATTGTAAAAAGAGCAATAACTATTTGTAATGCTTGAGTAGTAGTACTTGTAAAGCGCAATGAAAGACAGGAAAAATAAACTTTAATAAAGAAGGGACGGGTAACGGGGGAGGACCGCTTAGTCTAAGGCCCCAATGATAGCACTTGCGACGTCTATTGTGCTGTTGACCAGCTCGCCTATGGCGTTGGGGTGGGAGCGGGGGTGGTTCCGCAGCGGCATCTCCCATTGTTCCAGGGTTTGAGAAGGTAAGGGCAGTAGGGCAGGAAGAGCCAGTGCTATGCACTTCGCCGTGATGTTGTACGTCATCGGAGATGCACCGCTTTACCGATAGGAGTCTGGCTAACGTGTCAGGTATAAGAGGTGCAAGAAGTGGATGCTATAAAAAGTGTTGGTCTCTAGGAGGCGGAGAACCATCGCATCTGTTCGTGTTAACACAAAGGAATCAGAGTGCGGTGTGAACCTGCTACGCTCAGTATCCCGCACACAGAGACAAGTTTTATCAGCGACCAGTGGCAGCAATACGGAAGCAAAAATTATTTCTCCTTGAGGCTGACAGGTATTGGAACTAAGTGTTGAAGTGAATTGAATTTTGCGGTTTCGGTTGCCAAAACCACGATTTGATCATGAGGGATGCCGTAGTCGGGGACTCCGAATAAATATTTAGCACCAGGGGATCTTTACCATGCCCCCACTGCACGGGACACTGGCGTTCATGCATTTCGCCCCTATTGAAATGCGGGTTTGATCTCGCGACCTCGTGCTTAGCAGTGCAACACCATGGTCGTTAAGCTACAAGGGTGGGTGACAAATAGTTTGTGCAAGAAGAGTTTGTTATGTGTGTGATGTGGGCCCAAGTGACTTTACTTTCAATCATACGTGTCATCTGATGCGAATGCTTATGGGATTACGCAACGCGACATATAATCACAGGAAAATATGAGTTTCCTTCAATAATACACAATAATAAGCAGCATCGCTTAACCTGGATTAGCAGATTTTGTCCTTTCACTGATTTTTATTTAATTTAACAGGCGTACAGACTTCAGTTCCGAGCATCTACTAGCTCAATAAGGCTACCAGACGTTTTACAAACCTAACGGAAAGAAATTGCGCATGTGTCATGTGAAAATTCTGCTTACAGTATTACAGTAGAGACATATCTGACCTTTATGACATTGTGCTCTCTATTTATGCGTATTAAAGCCCTTCTCTGCCTACCTGGGAAAGGCAGGTACCAGGACTGGTTTATTTTATCGCAAACATAGCTAATCACAAATTTATCTACGTACTTCACTGCATACGTATTCTTTCATGACAAGACTTCCTAATTGATATCACAATTGCCCCACCTTTGAAATTTTTATTGTAGGGGTGAGTACAACGCAAATTCTCCTTGTTGGCTGATTTGATGCGTTCATCCTATTTGGGGTCATGTGTTTCATTGTAGAATTTCATGCAGCATTCTTTCACAATATGTCCTGTTGCTCATAAGATCTTTCATGCTTCACTTCTAAGAGCACCACTTCAAATTCAATTACAAGTAGTAAATTATACTTGTTAAAATGTGATCTACTACGCTTCTGCTTTTCACAAATGTTTTTTGAAAACGTCGGTTTAGTTTTTGAGTGGCAGCTTTTATCCCCCATGTCTTGTAATTTCCCACACTGCGACTTGGGTTTACCTGGGTAAGAAAATTTAAGATAACCATATACCGCAATAGCCAGTGGAGATTAAGTTTTATAACAACCCTGAAACATGCGCAGAGTAGGTATTACTACATGAAGGGAGCCTAATGTCTTATCTTGGTATGTGGACTTTTATATCTTCACTATGAAACATTTTGTCTTGAGTATCCGGCCATTCATGACATGTAAGTTCTTTCAGCAAAATCTGCCATTACTTCCGGTCTTGTTTTTTTACTCCTTGTAAGATAGCTTAATTTATTTGCTGCACTGAATACAAACTATTGTACTTGAACTCGTATTTTGCTACATTTACAAACACCTCACGAAGCCTTATTTTAGACGAATTGCACTACGCAAAATACGAAATCTGATAGCTTAATTACATTTGCCATATGCCCACTCTGTGATGATGCTTGTGTACGATATGAAACCGAGATTAGGAGTTTTCGTGCAGCTTCTGCGCTCGTTTTCATACCCATCTGATGTAATTTTGTGTAGAAAAAATAGTTTGCGAAGACTGACCGATCATAACTTCTTACAGATAATCCGTTTTACGAGCTGGTAAAGTATGGTGCACCAACAGAAATTGAGCCGGAGGACTGTAAAGCATATTATGACACACACAGAGAACTGTACAGACCTGACGATGGTGCGGTCTACAATAAGGATTGCGAAAAATGGGAGCCCTTAAGTGTCACTTCTTTATAAAGACATAAATAAAGTTTTTTTCTTCAGCATTACTGACAGGCCGTAGAAATTTTCTAACGCTGGTATAGGAATAGGGATCATATAACTGTCATAATATGCAGGTGTTTTAGATAAGCAGTGGTGTTATATGAAATTTTACGAGTAATAAATAATCTTTTTTCGCAATTGTCATAGAGTTGTGAACGTTGATTTTTGTAAATTACCATTCTCTTCCGTCTCTTTAAATATGGAGCTCTCAGAAGAAATCTCTCAAAAGAAAATATTATTTCCAAACGTTTCTTGGCGCAGTTTTCAAAAATAAATGTCATAGTAAAGGTCATATGCATATTTCTTTAGGGTGATTTCAGACTACAAACATCATCCAAATTAATAATGTTTATCTACGACAAAAATTATCTCCCACCACGGAGGCATTCTAAAATGAAGTAGTGTATTTGTGTACCCAAATCAAGGCATGTCAGTCTATTTAGGAGTGGAGCAGTTTAGTTGTTCTGACCATGCACATTTCTTGGTAGACACTACTTAGTATTTGGTGGAAGTTTCATCATGGGAATAACGTTGTCATTATGCGAAACCGTGGTATCTCTACAAAGAATGTTGAAGAAGGAATATGTGACGGTTCATGGGCGTATCGTGAACGAGGAAGATGAGGATGGGCACGCATCCCAAATAAACTGATGTCCTGACGGAAGTCATGACTGCTCCGTCAGAATAAGTGGGCAGGATCTATCCAACAGCACCATGAGCGCATATAAAAGACTATCAACTTGACCAAGTACACTGGAACTGAAGATAATGTCCCTGTGGGCAAGTGGGATGGATCATTGCTCACCGCCCGCGGTCGGCGGGGCCGCCGCGCCGACGCTAGGTCTGACCTAGCAGCTGGCTGCCAAGACACACAGCATTCGAAACAAATTGGACCACGACGACCCCAGGGGCCCCCACCTCTGCCCGTCGATGATTTTAAAGTCATCCTGCGCCCAAGAAACCGTCTCACGTTCGGTGAGTGGCCTCGCCACACTCTGACTCGTGCCGTCGGCAGCGAGGCGGGTCTCAAGGGTCAAGAGGTCGACGAACTTCACCTGCGTGTCCAAGTCGCTCAAAACATCGCCCTCATCAGCACGCCAAGCGAAATAATCGCGACCAACCTTAAAAAGATGGCATCGCTTACACTTGGCCCGCATCGCTACCCCATCTCAGCATACATCGCCTCACCCGATAATTCCTGCAAAGGAATCATCACGGGTCCTGACGCAGGGACTACACCAACTGAACTTTTAGACCACCTGCTGGCGCCAGGGGTGTAAATCCTCCATGCTCGCATGATGGGCCGAACAGCCACACCCATCATTAAATTTGCTGGCCTCAAGGTACCGCGCTACGTGAGGTATTATGGAGCCGAGTACAGATGCTACATACACGCCCCGAAGGCCCAGGTCTGCGGCATCTGCCTCACAGTAGGCCACCGTGCGGACGTCTGCCCCACATCAAGCATCAAGCGCTGTACCACATGTGGGACTGAAAACCCATCCAGCACTGAGCCTCACCAGTGCCAGCCCCGGTGCCTGACGTGCAAAGGCGATCACCCGACCACCGATCCCAGCTGCCCAAGCCGGGCACGAAAGCCACCCAACAAGAAGCGAGTGCGCCGGGAACTCGAGACACAAAAACGACAACAGAACCATCCTCGCGCTCAATCGAAAGAGCGACGAAGCCGATCCCGGTCCCCATCCCGATCTCCATCTCGGTCGCGATCCCCGAGTCGAGGCTCTGCCGACAGTTCCAAAAACAGCGAGCGGGACCAACCATAATCTTCCTCATCACCACCGTTTGTCACCACCACCGGCCAAGAAGAAGCCGCCACCACTACCGCAACAGCTACCATCAGCAGCATCCGGAGGGCAAGCCGGACTTAAAGGGGTAAGTTGGGTGGAGGGCCCGCCACCTTCACTGCGCAAATCTCCCTTACCCTCATCCAAACCTCATTCCCTACCACAACCACAATCCCATGAACAGGCGTCTCGCGTCAAGATCCCTCCCGAGTCTGTAACTGCAATGTGCCGCGACCTCCAGCATGAGCTTCGACGAGACTTACACCAAACTATACAGGAGATGCGAGAAAGCATCCTCACGGAGGTTAAGGAAATGATTCGAGGCGCCTTGGTCGACTTCCAAACCACGGTGCTGAAACCAATGCTTCATGAAATTACCAATGAACTCAAGCAAAGCGTGCGAGAGCTCACGGCACGACCCCTTCTCTCTAAATAATCCTCCTCATCCTCACTAGTCGCACGCGCTACACCAACGTCAGCACCGTCACTAACGATAAGCGAGCGCGCTCACCCATACGTTCGCCCAGCCCAACTACAGAATGATGACTCCTCCAAAGCAAATGCACAATAGAACGGCGGGACTGACGCTGTGGCAGTGGAATTGCAGGGGGTACCGATCAAAACGGGGCTTGCTGCAACAGTACGTTGCCGCAGCGTCAGAACCGCCGGACGTCATACTTCTCCAAGGGTCGGGCTCCACCCTTGCTCCTATCAGTGGCTACGAGGTCCTAAGGGGCTCGGACGAGGCGAAAGTGTGCGCGCTCGTGTCCAGGAGACTCACCTATAGCCATAATACCCTCACGTCAGATATCCCTCATAAAATCATCGAGATTGTCCCCACGGACGCGCGACCAAATAGCTTGTACATCTTAAATGTGTACAGTGCACCTCGTGCTCGGGGGGACAATTTCCAATATCTACTCGCGGAACTGATAAAGATGGGCCCACAGTCTTTAGTGTGCGGAGACTTCAATGCCGCACACGTGGCCGGGGGGTATCGCAGTAACACACCTAAGGGCACCCGACTTTGGGACCTAACACATAATCACCGACTCACCCTCATAACAAATCATACCCACCCTAGTCGCCAGGAAACCAGTGCCGAGAGAGACACTTGCCCGGATCTTACATTCACGAGAGGGCTCCAGGGTGAGTGGCTGAACACTGGCGAGACGCTGGGTAGCGATCATCACATTCTCGTCATCCGCATCATTCTCACAAGTTATAAACGTCCTGAAAATAAAACTTGCATCACAAATTGGACCAAACTCTGCAAAATTCGCAGAGATCGAGCCGCAGGAAATGAAAGCCCCCCAAATTACGCCATTTGGCACAGTGATTTACGCAAGGATTTAAATAAACCCACTAGCCGCATAACCACTACGACCAAGACTCCTGAGGTTGACCCGCATTTGCTACATCTGTGGAACGCGCGCCGAGGTCTCACGAAACGGTGTAAGCGGCAAAAGCTCAATCGGAAATTGCGCCTCAGAATATCCCAAATCACGATAGCAGCCCAGGAATACGCAGACCAGCTGACCAGTGCTAACTGGCATACCTTTTGCGGTAGGCTAAGTGGTACGCTTGGCACCGCGAGAACCTGGGCCATCCTTCGGTCACTAATAGATCCGATAAACACGAAATCCCATAATAACCGGCAGCTGCAAATACTCCTCCACCAGTACGGAGGAGACGGAGACAAGCTCCTAAAGAACCTTGAACAAAGGTACATCTCCCGTAGCCCTCAGCCAAGCTATCCGGACTATCCGTATACAGAAGAAAATGATCAATTGGGCACTGAAATAACTCTCTAAGAAATCAAAGCTGCACTCGCAGAGATTCGCAAAAGCACGGCATCCGGTGAGGATGGGATACGATACACACTACTGCGAAATCTTCCGGATGAGGACCTGGAAACGCTCTGCGCAATGTACAATTAGCACTGGCACGCCGGCACTCTCCTTCTTGAATGTTGATGTGCCGAAATCACTTTCATGCTCAAGCCCGGGAAACCACTCTCCATCGAAAATTTACGGCCTATTTCCCTCAAATCATGCATTCGAAAGCTGCTTGAGTATGTAATCCTAAAAAGGCTCCAACCTTTCTTGGAGATGCAAAATTTCTTCTCCAACACACATTTTGGATTTCGCCCCCATTTGTGCACTCATGATGTTCTTCAAATCAAAGAGGATCTCGTTGACCCCCCCCCCCCCCCGTCAGGGCGCAAACGAGAGCTCTTTTGGCACTTGATGTCAAGGGAGCTTTCGATAACGTTTCCCATGGTCTCATCCTTGAGAACTTGGCCCACTCCCACTGTGGCTCCCGCAGGTACAATTACGTACGAGCCTTTCGCAAGTACCGCGTGACCACAGTGGGAATGGGCCCATACCGATCATCAGACATTGAAATTACCGGAGTGGGCACAACTCAGGGGTCGGTGCTCTCGCCGACGTTATTCAACATAGCTATGGCGAGGCTATCTCGGTTCCTGGAGGAAGTCGAGGGGCTATGCCACGCGATATACACAGACGACCTGACCCTTTGAACGAGCACCGGCTCGGACGGAGAAATTCAGGACCGCCTACAGAGGGCGGTGGATATAGTGCAGGCGTACCTCGCTAATGGAAACCTCGAATGTGCACCACATAAGTCAGAATTATTATTAATGCGATCCAAAAACATCTCCGAAAAGTCAAGCCCAGTAATTGAAGTCACAATCCAAGGTAAACCAATTCCGACTTCACAAAGGGTCCGAGTCTTTGGTTATCACCTCCAAACGAATGACAAAGCTCACTTCACGATAGATCTCCTTGGACGACAGTGCGAGCAAATCATAGGTATGATGAGGCGCGTCAGTAACCCCCGCTCGGGACTCAAGGAAGCCGACATGCTGCGGTTGGTCAAGGCATGCCTTATCAGCCGTCTTACCTACCATCTTCCATATCACAACCTGACCCTAACCCAGACTAACCGCATAAACACCATCATAAGGAGAGCCGTTAAACAAGCGCTCGGAATTCCTCTCTATGCTTCCACGGAACGACTACTGGCTCTAGGGGTACACAACACCATCGAGGAACACATCGAAGCACACAGAATGGCACAACTCGAGAAATTAAGACTGACCTCCACAGGCAGGCATTTGCTATCAAGGCTGGGCTACCCACAGCATTCACCCTGTACGCGAGAGTAAGTCCCCTTCCCCTCAAACATCGGAACCCTAACTCACCATAGCACCGATACCACGCAATATGCATCCAGAGTATCATAATGGTCGCCGGAATGCACGTATGAAATACCTTCGGAAATTCCTCAACACCCAACCGGAGAGCACCGCCTATTATACTGACGCTGCCCAGTACACTCTTTCGACCAAGAACAAAGAAAAACAAGTGTCGTTGGTGGTGGACCATCAGGGTGATATCGTATCCTCATGCAGCGTCCAAACCGGGGCTACACTCACGGGGGAGACGGTGGCCATAGCACTCGCCATCAACCACATCGTCACTCACAGGAAAAGATCACTAAATCACGACCACATCATAATAACAGACTCGCAAGACGCATGTCGAGCCTACCTCAGGGGTTATATACCTCAGGAAGCTAATCGCGCTCTCCCCAGCACACGCAAACTCCCCACAACTCCAGATCCCTCAATACAACGCATCAGGCTGATTTGGACACCTGGTCACGCCTCACTGTCGGGCAATGACCGCGCTCATGCGGCTGCCCGAGAGCTAACCTGCCGGGCCCCTGGCAGTGAGGCGACCAATCCAGATCAAGCCTCCCACAATTTGCACAACGCATACCGTGACACTCTAGACTATTACAGACTAGGGCGCTTGCGATATCATCCTCCCCCCAAATCCTTGTCCCGGAATGAAGCCGTCTCCCTGAGGCGGCTTCAAACCAACTCGTATCCTAACCTCCTCCTTCTCAACAAATTCTCCCCAACCTTTTAGCTCACCACCTGCCCAGGCTGCGGTGCACCACCGACGACTTTCCACGTCACGATCGAGTGCCCAAAACTACCAACTGATACCCCCATTCTAAAATCCCCCCAACCAACATATGCGCAGTGGGAGGCGATCCTCCGTCGCTCCGAGCCTCAGGTCTGGCTGGCCCTGATCCGACGAGCAAGAGCGGTGGCAGCAGCCATTGGGGCCGTGGACTAAGGGCGCCAACCACATTCACCCTTTCACGTTATAATAAAGTTTATTTCTTCTTCTTCTTCTTCTTCTTCTCCCCTAACAATGTCGACGACGGCGTTTAGCCGTTCGTCACGTAGGTAGCGTTTTGACAACGGTCGTGTGTGGTCACAGAAACAAAACGCACAACTGTTGTCGACGGCGGCGACGTTTTTCCCGCGTTCACAACGAACGCGCGCGGCGTTGGTGACGTGTTTATAAAGAACGTGCCAACCTTTGCCATACACCTTATGGCGGTGTACCGTAGCAGCCATAAGGCGATGGTCCCACATAAAACCACCGGATGATATATATTTTTCATTCTTCAATAGTTCAAATAACCAATTAGATCGTTACAAACATCTTAATAGTCATATTTGGAAATACATAATTCCTACCATAGTACAGCTTCACTGGTCTTGCATCTCTACCCCAGTGCAAGGGCTGACAGTGTTTTTAAATTAAAATATAGTGTCGGATAATCCTTAGGCGAAATAAAGCGAGCTGTACTGAAGGGACTGGGCCATGGTGCTGGTGAAGGAAGAAGACAAGCAATATGCTATGGTATGCATCAGATAAGGCATACCATACCATACCATACGCTTGCTCGCCCGCTTCGCCATAGCTCCCTTTTGACTTGTTTCTGTCTACCGTTCAAACGCCAGATCGAGTGCTGCTAGGCAAACATCCCGATTGCATCTGGTGGAGGTGCTGGGTTTCTCTTCCACATCCTGGAACTCCGCAGTCGGATGCTACCAAGAGCTCCTGCGATGAATGATCCCGGACCGTCCCAGGCTGCTGCTCCCGTACCCCCGACCATTGTCTGACCTGGCGTCGTCCGGCAGCGCGATCCTGCTATCTTTAGCGGAGCAGAGGACCTCGATGGCGAGGACTGGCTCGCCGAATGCGACCGTGTAAGCGCATATAATACGTGGGCCGACCGCAATAAGGTCACTAATGTAGGCTTTTATTTGACGGGCGTGGCAAACATCTGGTTCAGAAATCATGAAACCAGTTTTACCACCTGGTCCGCTTTCACAAGCACCTTGACTGAGGTTTTCGGCCGTCCCGCCGTTCGCCGCCTTCGTGCTGAGCAGCGATTGCGTGGTCGCGTTCGACGCACTGACGAGAGCTTTACCAGCTACATTGAAGACGTGCTCTCGCTCTGCCGGCGCGTCAACTCATCTATGAACGAAGCTGACAAGATCAAGCACAAAATGAAAGGCGTCGATGACCACGCCTTCCAGATGCTCGTCGCCAACAGTCCCCAGACGGTTGCCGAGGTAATTCAGCTCTGTCAGCAGTACGACGAGCTGCGCCAGCAGCGTGCCACAACACGTTGTGCTGCTCAGCAGGATACCGCGGATTTCGCTCCCTTGGATTTTAGCCGCGACGCTGCCGACATTTCTGCTTTAATGCCGCAAATAAAGCAGTTCATCCGCCAGGAAGTCACGCGGCAACTGTCTCTGGCGACTAGCCCTCCTGAGCCGGTGACTTCCTTGGCTCCTTCGCTACGTCAGGTGCTTAAAACGCAAGTTGCTGAGGCGCTACCACCTGCCCCTCATCCGCAGCCCGTTGTTGGACCACTGACGTACGCTAACGTTGTCGCACGGCCTTATGTTCCTCCGGCTCCTGACGCCTACCGGACCACCGGAACTTTCCATGTGCCGCCACCACCTTCACGCCCGGTTCCCGTTCCTTACTCGGCCGCTGGAGCCCCTGTCGTCAGCCCGTGGCGCACACCTGATAACCGGCCAATGTGCTATTCCCGTGGTTTCCCGGGCCACGTAGCACGATTCTGCCGCCGTCGCAACTACCGTTTCCCTGACAGTGGGAGCGCCTCCGGCTACATGCCTGCTCGACTTCCGCGTCACGATGTGTCTAATCTTCCTCCGGACTCGTCTTCTAGTCGCCGCCCGTTCGATTCACGCCGGTCGCCCTCCCCACGTCGTCGATCCCTTTGCCCCATGGTTCGTCGACTCAGTCCTGCCCGCGAGGAAAACTAACAGTCGCAGTTTCCGAGGCAAGAACTGCGTTTACGTCGAACATTTCAAGGCCTCATTTTTCTCCTGCGAACGAAATTGAACTGTCCGTCGATGGCGTCACCGTACACGCACTTATTGACACCGGAGCCGCCGTTTCTTTTATTAGTGAAAAGTTTTGCCGCCAATTGAACAAAGTGACCACCCCACTTATCTATCGCTGCGTACGGCAACATCGCATTGCATTCAGCCTTCAGCATCATGCACAGCTCGGGTCGTCATCCAAGGCGTTTTGTATGTTGTTGAATTTGTTGTTCTATCCCGTTCCTCGCACGACGTCATTCTTGGATGGAACTTCCTATCTCTGAACCAAGCTGTTGTCGACTGCGCTCGTGCCAAACTTACGTTATCAGTGCCGTGCATTGACCCTGACGACCACCATTCTAATAAAGTTGTTGCTGCCACGGACATCGACGTCGCACCTTTCTCAGCCGCTCTGGTCCCTGTGTCGTGTGACTCTGTCGCGAACTCATCTGTTTTGTTTACGCCGTCAGCCTCTTGTGCGAGCCGTCGGAACCTTCTGCTTCCTTTTTCTATCGTCACTTTTTGCGGTGGTTCTGCTGCCCTTTACGTGTGCAATCCCTCCGCGTGCCCTTCATCCATACTCCACGGCGTATGTTCCATCCATACTCCGCGCCCTTCATCCATACTTGGGGAGCTCTGGATATTTCGACTGCACCCTCCCAGCCACCATGTTTAACGATGCGGCACCACTGCCGCTTTGCGCCGTCACTCCTGCTGGCGCGATCGATGCCCCTGTGGACGTCTTTGCTCATGCCGTCGACTTGGCACTCACACCTGTCCAGCACGAGAAAATTATCCAGCTCCTGCAGTGTTTTCGGGCCTCCTTTCGACATTGGCCAACCGTCTTTGGGTCGAGGGTCAGCAGTCGTTCACCATATCGACACCGGTCAACAAACCTCTTTGCGCCAGCGTCCGTATTGTGTGTCGGCCGCTGAACGCCGGATCATCGACCAGCAGGTTGCTGGTCGAGTGCTGCTAGGCAAACATCCCCATTGCAGAACAATTTAAAACTCACATCGAACTACCTATATTATACGAATTTCAACATCGCCGACAGCAGAGTATCGGGAGATAAAAATAATCCAAAGAAACGCTCCTTCACGAATTTCTTTAGGGAGCACCGCACATACTCCATGCATGTCTAACTGCAACTTTAGTGCTCGTCTATTACAACTGCAAACACATATGGCACCTACCGCTTTGGTCTTCAAATGCGCAGTAAGGATACTGCGCTTCACACGTGCAAATAGAAAGTTACTCGCATGCATAAAAACAATTAAATTGCTTGCACAAGAAACCGCATTGAAAGGAACAATACGTAGGCATTTAATGAATGCTGATCTAATATTGCAGCATGAGCGGAGGAAAAATGTCCACTATACATACTCGCAACTTTTGTAAAGTCCCTTGTGTGAACTCAGCAAGAATTGCATGTCGATGTTCGTGTCCGACAGACGAACCCTTCGTTGGTAACATTGAAGAGCCGTTCCACTGATGTGCTTGAGGGTACTGCCGTGCTATACTTGAGGAAAAGTTGGTTCAGTCCCTCGAAGTTCTTCATCTGTGACAGTGGGTAGTCAACTGGTACCAGCAGGTACCGCGACAGCTCATCCTGTTCCTCAGCTGTAGGGTTTGGCGCCCGAACAAGAAGAAATCTTCGGATGCGGACGAGGTGAAAACATCTGCGCTGGCTGGTTTGGTTACCACAGCCAACTCTGTCTTTATATTTATGGTCTAAAGGAGGGAGCGTCACGCGAAAATCTTGAAGCCTAGCCGTAAAAAAATATAGCGGACAACTCACGAAAAAAATGCACCATAGTCACATGACAGGCAAGCGGTAATTCTTTGCGCCTCACGCGCTCGCCCATCCGCCCTGCATCATGTGTTGCGTACGTGCGTGCTGCTGCTCAATGCCGTGGAACGTTTACAGAAGGAACGCCGTTCCCTCTGCCATTTCTTCGTAAACTAACAAGTTACCGTTACAGTTCCACCTCCCCTTAATGGAACGGTGGCGCTCCTCCGTTCCTCCCAAAATGAACTAGTTCCACTAACGGCATTCCTTGGAACGCCGTTCCGTACAACACTGCGATAGCGGTTGTGGTATCTTTCGTCGTTAGGTTACCGCGTCTTGTGCGGTGTTATTTCTGCGCACTTATCTCTTGTATGATGTTTGCTTATTTTGTTTTGTCCGTTTTAACAGCGGCGCTGTTTCAGCTGAGCAAAATTCCGGTGTGCAACAGTAAACCTCGTTGAGCGAAGAGGCGCTCCTCCTCTCTCGCGATCATAGCGCGCGCCGAGGGAGAAGCCTGGTCATTGACGTGATAGCTGCGCCGAGCACGTGTTCAGGGCAGTCATGTGACCGCACTAATGAAAGCGTGGGCGTGGTGGCGCCCGGGCATTTATCGGCTCTACCGAGATATGGCTCGACTTAAGCGCACCTTGACGCCAGAAGAAGAGGCTGCCCAACGAGAGATGCCCCGTCAAGCCACACGGGAAAGGAATCGCCGTCTTTGTGCCAATCCAGCCTTCTTCAACACTAAAGCCGCGGATATGCGATGTCGCCGAGCCGATGCGGAATAGCCAGAACGCGAGAATAAAGCCAAGCGTCACCGCCCGGCCTTGCCATGATAGCCTAGCCTTGCCCTGATAGCCCAACCTTTCCTAGAAAAAGGCAAGTTAAGCCATGTTACGCCTACATAAAATAGTTGCTAAGGAACGTCGCCCGGCTCCGCTGTTTTTTCAGACTACGAATCGCTAGTGTCAACTCGCCGCATTTTTTCCATGGAGACGCGCTCTTCGGCACGCAAGGCAGTCTCGGAAGACGAACAGCAACCCGGAAGAAGAATAAACTTTATTATAACGCGAAAGGATTAATGTACCCGGAGTCTCGACTGTGGCGGGAGCTGGAGCCGGAGAGGCCAGTGAGCGACCAGACACGACGGCCTCGTCGCCTTTGGGCCAGATCGCCGCGTTGTGCCAGACTTTAACACCTCGGCTCGAGGACATGATCACCGCCACGCGCACGGGTAATGTGCGCACAGCCCGTGGAACTGACGAAACTCACGTGGGACGTTCCAACGTTTAGCGACCACGACGCTGGGAAATCTGTCACTGGTTTTCTGGATGATTTGACTTTTACAGGAAGGTTTGGGTTGTCTCGGAACTTGACTTGCTCGAACCAGTCCTGCCCATTGCTCTTCGATGTACCGCAGCACAGTAGCTGCGCCTGCACCTACATTCCTGTCCTGGGATCAATTCTTCGCGGCGTTCCGAGCGAAGTTCCTGCCGGTAGAGTACGAATACCGCATCGGACGCCAGCTGGACCCCCGAACGCAACACCCAGATGATGGTCTGCGAGCATATGTTCAGGCCATGCAGGAACACTTTCGATGCGATCATCCCAGTGCCACCGAGTCCAATAAGGTCTCGTATGTTTAGCAACAGGGCCACCCTCGCTTTAGGCCTTATCTCTTTGGCCGTTCATTTGCCTTCCTTGGGGAGCTTGCAGTCTTCCCCCTGAAAATAACGGAGATGCCCTTCTGGGGAGCAACACTACGGTCCACGACCACCTGTCGACGTTACTCTCGAGCCAGCTTGCGCCTCGAAGGAGGCGAATACTGGGGCAGTACCATCGTACTGAGCCCGGCCATGAACTTTAGTGGCGGGCTCGGATTGTAAACTCGGTTTTCTTGGCCCAAGTAGCTGAAACTATCCGTGGTGGCGGAGGCCGTGCAGTACCAGGGATGCCCACAATGACTTCCCCTCGCCACGACCCCGGTCCACTCCCTCGGACCGGCAACGAAATGGTCTGAACACCGGAGGTCCCTGTCGTGCCGCTCAGAGGTCGCAGGCTCCGAAAGGGCACACGAAAGATGCATACCAGGCTGATTCCTACTACAGTTGTGGTCAGCATGGACACTACCGGCATGAATGTCCAGTGACGCCTTTGACGCACCTTCTTTCCACCCAGGGAAACAGCTACGACCCACGGTGGTAACGAGCTCCCCAACACCGCCCATGGCCGAAATTACAGAGGGTAAGCGAACTGACCTTCTTTCTGTCTGCCGCACAGAACGCACTAGCTCTGCTAGCTCTTGTGCTGCACCATATATCAAGGTACGTGTTTTAGCCACGGAGATATTCGCGCTTCTCGATACTGGTGGCAGCATCTCTCTTACTGGAGATGACATTTATCACTTGTGCCAGACGCGTTAAGTGCAACTCGCACAATGTAATGCGCGCTTGAGAGCTTCTAACGGAGCATTAATAACGGCACGAGCTGCGGTGCGTCTCAAGCTCTCCCTTATGAGCAAGATATGCCGACAGCGTTTTATTTATTGCTCCAGGTTGGCATTTCCCATGCTACTGCGCGGGGACTTTATCGCCCGTGAAAACATAGTGTTGGACTTGGCAAGCGGCGGCTTCCGAGTTACTTGCACTGGTGATTTGGGGAAGTTTTCTTCGCCTTCTCTTTCTGTTCATAGCGGTCATGACTCGGCCGCATTCCTCTTTCACTCTGCTTTGCCACCTAAGGTACTGGAAACTGTCGAGAAGTGCACTTTTGAGCATAAGCGGAAACGATAGCTCGTACGCACGCTGGAGCCGTTCGCAGCCATATTTACGGAAACTTCCGGCTGCATTGCAGTCCTGCGGCACGGCATCGATGCAGGAAACACACAACCTTGTAGCTGCAACCCAAAGTCACTCAGCGTGCGCAAGCGGGTGCTCCTGGATATTGTTCTGCAGGATATGATTGACAGCAGTTTGGTAAGACCTTCCCAGAGCCCTTGGGCTTCTTCTATCGTCCTAGCGCCTAAAAAGATGGCACAGCTCACTAATACGTACACTATCGACGCTTAAACGATGCCAGTGTTCGTGATGCGCATCCCTTTCGCTCAAGTCAGTCAATTCTTTCGCGTCTGGGTAGTGCATGGGTGTTCACTACACTCGATTTCTCTCGGGGATTTCTCCAAATCGATATGGAACCCGCTGACAACCCAAAACAGCATTCACTTGCTTTAAAGGACTGTTCGAATTTATCCGCATGCCATTCGGCTTGAAGAACTGGCCTAGTTCTTTTCAATTCCTAATAGAAATTGTTCTTGATGAACTGCGGTACAAATTCGCAATGACATACATGAATGATGTTATCATCTTTTCGTGCAATTTTGAGGAACATCTAGAACACCTCGCCATCGTTCATCAGAAAATGTAACGAGCGGGGCTTACTGTGAACACCAAAAAAAAAGTCAATAGCATGCTCAAAGGTACACTTGCTCGGTTTATTGTGGACGAAGGTTAGCTTCGCCCTAATGATGCGAAGCTTCGCGCCATTGTAGAATACCCTTTCCCGCACGACGCCAAGTGCTTAGGGTTTTTTTTTGGGGGGGGGGGGGGGGTGAATGATGGCATTCTACCATTCTTTGATAGCAGGCTGCCCAGAGCTCATGGTTCCGCTTAATAAACTAGTGCGGAAACGCGTAAAATGGAACTGGGGTGAAGCTCACCACAACGCATTTTGAACACTGACCAGCGCCATTGCTGAGACCACAGCTCTAAGACACCCCGCCTTAAACAAGTCGTTTGTGCTACAAACAGACGCTAGCGACTACGGTCTAGGCGCTGTTTTACTAGAGGTATTCGAGGGTGAGTTGCGCCCAGTTGCGTTCGCAAGTCACCCTCTAACACACGCAGAGACAAATCACACTGTAACTGAGCGCGAATGTCTTTGCATTGCATTCGCGCTTAAAAAAATTGACATGTTTTATGACGTTGCCTCCTTTACTGTCCAAACCGACCATATATCCCTTACTTCGCTACAACGTTTACAGAATCCGGCAGGTCGCCTTGCTGGCTGGATATTAACGTTGCAAAAATATAATTTTACGATCCAAAATCCCACTGGTACACAAAGCAAGGTTGCTGGTGTACTCGCACGTGCGCCTTTGCCAGAGGCTTCTTCCTCCCAGGAGCCACCTTCTTTCGTTGCTGCTGCTGATCAGACACATACCCGCGATGCACCTCCTCGAGGCGCAACCCAAAGACGGCCTCTGCCGGCGTGTCCTCGAACAAATACTTGGCTGTTGTGCGCAAGCGTTGGCCTTCTGCTTCGCTACATTGCACAAGCTGACAAGAATGACCGTAGCTCTCCCTTTCGCCTAGTGGTCCCGAAAAGTCTCAGAACCGCCTTCATTGGGTACTTCCACGACTCTGCTTTGGCTGGTCAAGGTTCGGCCAGCATGACTTATGATAAGCTATGTCAAAAGTGCTACTTGGGCAGACATACAGCAGGACGTTTTACGGTATGGACGAAGCTGTTTGATATGTGGACGAGTAAAACCACATGGTAGTATGCCACCGGGCTTGATGCAGCCACTGCTTTGTCAAATACCCTGGCGAATCGTCGCGTGTGACGTCAAGGGACCTCCCCCCGTACTCAGAGGGGCAACCGCTACCTACTGGTGGTTACTGACGAATTTAATTAGTGGGTTGACTCATACCCTTTGCGTGTACTTCACGAAACATTTGGCACTGTCTCCTCGATGTCTTCTCGCGTTTTGGTTTTACACCACAACTGATAACAGACAATGCCCCTTACTTTACGAGCCGCACATTCACAAAGGCGTGTTCTGCCATTGGCATCAAGCACAATAAGACAAGGCCGTACCATCCACAGGCTAAGATAAGCGAACGCATCAACAGAAAGCTGAGGTCAATACCTATGGCACATACCACCATTCATACGGAATGGGATACTACACTCTCAGAAATGGCATTGGCGACGCGTACCACGGTCAGCAGATTCACTGGTTTTTCACCTGCATATCTGAACTTTGGCAGGGAAATTTTATTTCAAATAACCCATACCTTGGTAATGTCGCTTTCAGGCTATCCCGTTGACCGCCATTTCATTAATGCCCGACGTAAGAGGCTTACAGCTGCTATTACTGCTGCTCGTGAGCCATTGCATAATGCTCGGCTCGGGCAAACATGCCATTTAAAACACTCACCGCCGCGACATTCAGTACGAGCCAGGGGCGGAATTCACGAAGCGAACTTACGAACAAATTTTGGCCTAAGAAAAATCTTACGAAAAAAAAGCGTATTCACAAAGCTAAAGCTGTTCGTAAGATCAGCAGGCTTGCGAGGCCCGGCGCTCCAAAGACGAGTGCTGTAGTCGAAAAAATGCGTATATGTAAGGATAGCAGCGGTGCGAACTTCAGTACTTCATCAGTACTTAACAGCCATCGCAGATGACGACTCAAGAGAGAGAGATAAAGGGATATAAGGAAGGCAGGGATATTAACCAGTCAACAGTCCGGTTGGTTACCCTACGCTGGGGAAGGGAGAAGAGGGAAAGGAATAAGAGAGAGGGAGAGAAGGTGGTAGAGCACCGCACGGGACCGGCCCGCGGGCCGGGCCGGGCCGCCTGCAGCGTTTGTCGGCGGGCTCGGGCCGGGCATCGGGCTTACAGCCGCGGGCCCGGGAAGGGCTCGGGCTTGAGGCCGCGGGCCCGGGCCTGACTCAGGCTTGAAGCCACAGGCCCGGGTCAGACTCGGGCCCGCTCATTCAAGGGCCTAAGTAGGCCTTCGAACACACGCGACCGTTATGCATTGCATGGTTCAATGCATTATGTGCCAAGCTGAAGTGACACGTGCAAGATAACTGTATATCTTATCAAAGAAAATAGCAAAATATATGAAGTTCTCATTTTTAACCGCGGGGCTGTTTCCGCCGGGCGTAATGTGTCTGCTGAGTCTAAAAAATGTCACAGTTTCGCCCTAAGGGCGAAGCAATGAATGCGATAGCAACACAGCAATGTCATACGAAGTAAGGTGAGCGGCTTTGGTAGCAACAACACGCAGAACTGTTGTCGACGCCATCGGCGTTTTGCCCGCGTTAGCTCAAAATGCGTGCGGCGTTGGTGACTGTTGCTGGAGCCTCTGATATAAATAGGCACTTGGTGCCGCAGCTAAACGTCGCCTCCCTTCCCTCCCCCTCCCCCACGGCCTCTCGCGCGTCCGAAGAAGGCGCGTTTGCTCTACATATATGGTGATTGTAAAGGAGAAAAGAGACGCCTACTTCTGCAGCCCTTAAGCGAGCACGGCGCAGAACGCGCGTTTGTTCTCCGCCGTGCGTTCACTCCCCGTGAAAGACGCGCCCCTCGCGCCCTTTCACTCGCACATACAGCGTTCGGCGACGATTTCATCTCCAAATGACGTCATACGGAACCTCACGGCGACGGCGACGGCGACGCCGACGGCAGAAATCTGCTTTTGAGTGTCCATATAATTGCTAGCGCAATAAAATGTGGGCCGATCCTGGCAGCAGTGCAGAAAGGGTCCACGCGCAATGGCACATATACCTGTTGACAAGCGAAGCTGAGCCTGGATAAGTCTACCTAAGAATGGTGGGGACTACTTAAACTTAGTCTGTCATCGACAGGCAATTGATAGCCAATCCATAGCTAGTCTATAATCGATCAATAATCAATAAATTCCAGAAAATGCTGGGGATGACTGGGTAGTGCTTAACCTACCCGAAATACTTGGTCAATACCTTACGATAGCCAATCGATAGCCAATGAAAAGCTAATCGATAATAGGTCAATAATAAATAAATTCCGGGAAATGCTGGGGATGACTTGGTAGCCCAAAAGCCAGGACTAGCTAGGTGCCTATCAGCTCCGCTGTCTCTTTAGCATTGCGCCGCAAGTGCAAGCTACGCTCATTTTTTTTTTAAATTTTCAACAAGAACGGACATTTTTTTCCGCGTAAGGAAATATAACTTATACAAAGAACCGCTCTTCAAACCATTTCCATGTTACCGCTTTTGCGATTGTCGATACCAGTGTCGATACTACTGCATTATTTTAGCGCTAAGGCCAGTTACTTTTGTGCTTCTATTCATAACACAGCGTTTTCCACAAAAAGTTAACTGGAACGCCCATGCATTTCTTCAGACACTTTGAAAATTAATGTATCGAAACTGGTTCAGTACTGAGAATTCGTTCCAAGTGGATATGCCTTGCGAACTGAGCGGCTACAATTCGTAGATTGAAAGATGAGCCGTAAAATAATTAAAACAGTTAATTAGCGCAATTACGTTAATTATTCGATTAGGCGTTTTGATCATCCATTAGGCCATCCATGTCAGAATTAGCTTGGAACTACATAAAACAATTAGCCTCTTTAGAGTGTAGTCGCATTAATGCGAACACAAGAAATCACGAGATATGGTCAATTCCATTCTTCAGAACACCCTATAAGCGTCAGTCGGTAATAGATAACCTACCATTCGCTTTGAATAAATACAAAAATGTCGATAATTTCAGTAAGAAAGAACTCAGCTCGTACTTTGTTCGCTTGTAATGTATCTGATGTGATTATTATACTACCGTTGTGTATGGTTCTGAGTATATAATCTACAACCTGTTTAATTTTCTTGGCAAATGTTTATCTTGTAAAATTCAGTCTCATGCTATGTTGTATAGCTGGTGTTGTGTTGTTTTGTATAGCTACTATTGCTATTTTAGTGTTGTTTAAAATGCATTCTGTTAAAACTTTTTCCAATTCTGTTAACTCGCCGTGACGGAAATATTCTTTCTCTCTCCGTTCATAGTTATTTCGTCCATGAGGAATTCCAGCGATAGCTGGCAATATATCACAATTTTTGTACATGTGCGCACACTGTTTGCTGCACTATTACTTTGCCTGGTTTTTTAGGTCACGTCAAGCTACGTATGTTGCTTTTAGTCCAAATTGACCGTCCAGCATGTAAACTGGAGAATAAATTGATTTCATTTGATTGATTATGTCGGACACTGAAAATTTATATCTCTAAACTGGTTTAGTCCTGAGAATTCGTTCCAAGTGGATACGCCTTGCGAACTCAGCGGTTATATTTCGTAGATTGAAAGATGTGCCGTAAAATGAATAATTAAAAATGTAATAGCGTAATTATGTTATTTCTTCAATCAGGCGTGTTGATTTTTCGTGGAAGTAATGGCCGCCTCATCGAGTAGGTTAGATCAAGGATTATAATTGTGCATTCTGCCACAGGCAATTTTTAAAAATTTCCTTCAGCTACAATGAAACACCCTGTATGCATGCTAAATGACATCATAGAACCATATCGTACAAATCAAGGTTAGTGCATGCGCACCAGCGGAAAAATAGCAGCACAGGACGGGTCGGATTACTGATGTTCCCGTGGAAGAAACAAAGATTTCGGTCTTTTATCGCTTATATACTGCAGCTGATTAAACCTCGAGAAGGTGAGGCTGACAGGTACGGTACAATCTGTAAATAAAAAAAAATTCTTACAGGCCGGGCCTGGTCATACACGCGCGGGCCCTAACTAAGCTTAGTAATGAACACCCGGGCCGGGCTGGTCTCGGTCGTGTACGCCCGGGCCCGGGCCGGGCTCGGGCCGAAAAGTCAGGGCCGTGCAGTGCTTTAGAAGGTGGGGGATATGGAGAAGTGCAGAGTCAATGGCGCTCATACAAACCAGACGCTCTCAGAAAGCATAAAAGTGCCTTCGTTGCCGTCTGAGCCGATGATCTGTGGGGATGGTATTCAAGTATAGTATGTTCACTCAGAGGACGATTATCTAGTTACGTGATTGCGTTGATCATAGATTGTCTTTCTGCTTCAAATTGAGGGCAGCGACACAATAAGTGATCAATGTTCTCCTCGCATCCGCAGACACCACATAGAGGACTTTCATCCATTCCAATTAGTGCTGAATAAGCTTTCGTAAAGGCCACGCCTAAGCACAACCTACACAGAAGAGACGACAAGCGTCGGTGCAGCCCGGCTGGAGGTCCGTGTTCCAGCGAAGGGTTTAGTCTGTGCAGTCTGGTGCGCCTTATTCATAGACGACTCATGAAGAGATTTCGACGATAGGGAGGTAGCAGTCTTACGAACATAATTATGTTCATCTGCGCCGCTCGAGCTGACACAGGTGGGCGTTGGAACGCGCTGTTGCTGCTGATTGGCCAGACGCCACAACTGATGTTAATACTGCGCGGCGAACTTCTGCCCAATATCTGATATGCTGTTATGACTTTATACGTGACATAACCTGAATTTTTATACTCGTCATGACACACTACTGAGTTTTAGCAAATATACGCGCAGTGTCCGTCCCAAAAAACCATCAAGTTTGTCACTGATGTGTTTGGAGCACAATTTTAACGTATTTTTTTCCAGTTCGAGCTTCCGCTTGCTCATAGGGCTGCGGATTATTATTTTTTCCAACACTTTGAGGCTTTAATTTTCCATGCGAGATGAAACATAGAAAAAAAAACGTCTAAACGCTTTCTAATTATCAAAACTTGTTGCCGCTGCACAATTCGCTGTCGTCTTTCGTGCTGTTGTGTCTGTGCCCACGGTGTTGCTCATTCCGTGGCCTGCGGTGTGAGCCAGCGTATTTGAACGACGCACGGCAATCCTGTCTATGATAGCAAGTGACACTTCAATAGTATGGCATAAGAAAAGAAATGCCGATTAGAATCACGTAACACCATTGATACGAAAGTCATGTGGACTGCTTAAGCAATAGTGATTCTGTAAAATGCACCTTGCGAACGAAGCCAACAATTGTCGCATGAATCAACACACACACGCAGGAGCACGCGCGCACAAACACAGGTTTCTATTTACATAACCACACCGACGTCAAAGAAAAGCGACAGCTTACGACAGTCATCGTGGTCTGATGATTGGCTGAAGATGCTTATTCTAAACTTCAGACTAACATCAGTCCTGGGCGAAATGACGTCACTCACGTCTTTCAGTCGCTTCGTGCATTGTTCTTTCTATAGTTTCCTCCTCTCACTTACTCTCACCTAAGAAACCCTTCATAGACGTTTGCGAATCCAGCACAACAATTTCGCTGCATATACATTTGTGGATCTAGCCCAAGAATTTTTGTCCAGCCGGAAACGATCTTATGGTGTCCGAGCCTGCTTCTCAATAGTCTGGTCAACATGACGGGGCGGAAAAGCAGGCCACAGTTGCCTGGTATCACGAAGTAAACAATGTGAAGTGTGCCCAACGCTATGCACGGTCACTAAAACACATCGTATCAGCAAGATCAGCATTCACATCCCTCAAATTATTTCATAAAAAAGAACACCGCATATCCACGAAGTGAATGATGTTGAGTGGGCGAAGTACCGGCCGGGGGAAGACGGAGCATGGTGTACATGTACTATATATATATATATATATATATATATATATATATATATATATATATTGTTACAAGCGCGCAAGCCTTGTATGATTTGGGTATGTGCCGCAAGCAGTAGTGGGACACGGAGTACGAGGGGGGCAGAAGAAGAAGACGTTCTCCTAGCGATAGCAGAACCTCGGCTGGCGCCCAAGACCGTCGGTTGCGTCCGAATAAACCCTCTTTTCACGGAGAGTTTCCTGTAACAGAGTGGTGGAGGTGCTGGGTACACGACGACGCCGTACTACGGAGTCGCAACCGCTTGAACTTCGCCGGAGCCGCCGTCTAGCCGGTCTCTCGCCGACAACATTCATCATGCCACAGAACGGAGGACCAGACTCGGAGCCAGTTGCAACCACGCAAAGGTCAACGCCAGTTGCCCTTGCCCACCATTACATGGAACCACGCTCGTTCGCGGGAAGAGCGGGAGAAGACGTGGACGAGTGGCTTACGCACTACAATCGGGTGAGCCGATATAACCACTGGAACTCGCTCACGAAGCTTGACAACGTAGTCTTATTTTTGAGAGAAACCGCATTGATATGGTTCGAGAACCACGAAGAGTCCTTAACAACATGGGAACCCTTTGTTGATGAAATAGGGAAGTGTTCTGGCGACACTGATGCCAAAAAGAAACGCGCCAAGAGAACACTTGCCCAAAGAGCTCAAACTCCAACAGAGACATGCACAAACTATATAGAAGAAGTACTCAAGTTGTGCAAGATCATAAACCCACGGATGTCTGAGGACGACCGAGTCGGACATCTTCTGAAAGGCATCGCACAAGACGTCTATAATTTTCTGATAGGGAGAGAAGACCTCACGTCTGTCTCAGATGTCTTGCGTCACTGCCGTACATTTGAGACGTTGAAGACCCGTCGCATTGCACCCAAATTTGGACGACTGGCAAACGTGACAACTGTCGCCAGCGTCGATACCAGTCCATCCACCGACCTTGCCTCTACTATCCGGGAAATAGCACGCGAAGAACTGCGGCGACACAATGAACTAGTGTGCAACACAGCTCAACCACCGGCTACGTACCCAGTGTATCACTCGGCGCCCACAGCACCATGCGCTACTTTGCCACCATCTGTGTGTGTCACGGACGTCGATGTGGCTGGAACGACGTGGCCACATCTGGAGACGTTTCCGTCAGAGCAGCGGTATGGGCAACGCTTTCACTCCAGCCGTGATGCACAGAGGCGAACGGCTCCTGTTCAACGTACTGGTGTGCTGTACCCTGGTCGACAACCTCTGCCGGCTGAGCGCTTGGAGCGGCATTTCGTCGAACGTCATCTGCCCTTGTGCTACAACTGTGGTATCGAGGGCCACATCGTCAGGTACTGCAACGTGGCCCCACAACGCCGCCAGCCGCCAAGGTACGACCGATCAACAACATCTGGCCAGCAACGTGTTGGCGGTGCGTACACATATCCACGCGGGATGTCCAATGAGAACCTGGGAACACTGCGAAACCGTTCCCCGGCTTCCGATCGGAGCTTGACACCACCTTCTATATATATATATATATATATAAGTGGTTCTTGAGGGAAAGGGAAAGGTTGGCGCTATCTTCTGCAGCCCTTGAGGGAGCACGGCTCAGCGCCAACGGGGAGGGGTAAGTGGGAGCGAAAGAAGGGATAGAGTGGAGTCGCCATGGCTGGGCGAAGCAAAACCGGCAGGCATAGGCGGCACGTATCAGGCCGAGATGAAAGGCCTTGGTGTGCTGCAGAGTCTGCAGGGGTGTTGTGCCAGGCTGGTCAGGCCCGGGGTGGGTGGGAGGCCGTGAGGCCTTCCCGCTTGTAGAAATGTCCTTAGAGGCGTGCGGAGAGCCCTGACGAGTCAAGGAACTCCACGACGCCTCGAAGTGCACAAAGGTGGTGTCGGCCGGGGAAGAGGAGATCTTCCTCCTTGCCAGAGGGGAGGCCCAGGCGGCGGAACTCCTGCAGGAGTGGGCCCCGCTGCTGGAGGTACGCCGGGCAGGCCAGCAGGAGATGTTCGATCGTCTCCGGCTCCCCGCAGGAGCTGCAGGCCGGGGACGTCGCTCGTCCCAATCGGTAGCTGCGTGCTGCCGTCCAGCTGCAGCCGATGCGGAGCCGGAGAAGGAGCGAGGTCTCCCTGCGAGCCAGGCCTCGCTGGGGGAGTGGTCGTGGGGGGCATCCCAGTGCCACCCGTTTGTCTGGGTGGTGGGTCGCCAGGTGTCGCCGCAGCCTCAGTCCAGTGAAGTCGCCCTCCGTCACGGCCCGACTGAGGGGCACAGTGGTGTGGTGGGCGTCCTTCGCCAGGGTGTCGGCTGCCTCGTTGCCCGGGATCCCTACGTGGGCGGGGATCCAGTGCAGGGACACCGGGTGGCCTGCGTCCTGCAGCGCTGTCAGCCGGGTAGACAGCAGTGCGACTCCAAGGCTGGCGCTTTCTGGCCTCTGCAGGCCGAGGAGGGCTGCCTTGGAGTCGCAGAGGATGGCCGCTGGTACCCCAGGAAGCTCCTCGGAGAGTAGGTCGACGGCCAGGTGGAGGCCTGCCACCTCCGCTGCAGTCGAGCTGGCGTGTCTGGGCAGTCGACACTGCCTGCTCTTCTGCAGGGCTGGTGCCGTGCAGGCCGCCGTGGCAGAGCCGGTGTCCGGTATCACCGAACCGTCGACGTACACCAGGAGGTGGTCTCCGAGGGTCTCGTCCAGGAGGCAGGCGGCCGTCTGCTGCAGGGCGCAAGCGGGCGAGCGCCTCTTCGAAATCCCGGGCAGCTCCGTGGCGATGGGGACAGGAGGCCTCTGCGGTGGGGCCAGCTGTACCGCATTCGGCGGTGGGTTGCCAACCACCTCCTCGTAGAGGCGGCACAGCTGACCCATCCTTGAGGAAGGCCGGGCCTGGAGGCGACGCAGCAGGCCTCTGCCATCAGGAGCATGGTGGAGGCGGTCGACGTGCCTCAGCCCCTGCTGCAGGAAGAGGAGCGACAGGGGCCATCCTCCAGCCTCCGCAAGGGTAGCGGCAATCTGGGAGCTCTGGGGGACGCCCAGGCAGAGTCGGATGGCCGCCCGGTGACACCACCTTCTGCTCCTCGCGTCAGCCGGTCACCCTCTCCCCGCGCCGCTACCCGTCGCCTTCGCCGGAAAACTAGTCAGCGCGGCCGTTGGAGGTGAGGCCGCTGGACAGTCTTCGATTATGACAGAAATATCTCCGCCAATTTGCATGTTTAAAAATAAGATTTGTGTACGTGTAGACGGGGTCTCAACGATGGCCTTAGTAGACACTGGAGCGACCGTTTCCGTAATGTGCCACGCATTCAAACGCCTGCTAGGACGAAAAGTGCTGTTTTCGTGGGACCGTGCCGATGAGTTTCGTGGAGTGAGTGGAGAACTATTGTACCCTGTAGGTGTGTGCAGTGCAACAGTTAGCTTGGGTTGTGAAACGTTTAACGCGGAGTTTGTAGTTTTACCTCATGCTACGCATGACGTAATTCTGGGCCTCGATTTTCTTAAGCTGTGTGGTGCCAATGTCGATTGCCGAACGGGAGAAATTACTGTAGATTCGAGCCTTCCGACCGTCTTTGTGGAACACCCGCCGTGTTACGAATGTGCCCTTTGTGTGTCCGCAGATACCGTCGTACCGCCGCTGTCTGCCAAATGTGTCCCAGTCGCCTGTTCTCCTGCAACCGACAGAACATTTGAAGCTAACGTAGAGCCCATTCACCTTAGTTGCCTGAAGAAGCATGTTCTGGTGCCCTATTGTACGCTGTCGGTTATCGGCGGGCGTACTGTATTATGGACGATAAATTGCTCCAACGAACCCACAATACTACCGGAGGGTCTGAAACTTGCGGCTATTCGTGAACATCAAGTATTGCAGAAGCCCCCGATGCCACGGATGAGTCCCAGTCGGATGCATGCGCCACGGACACTTCGATGATGGCTATGATAACAAATCGCTCAGCACTAACAAACGTCAAGAACTGGCAAATATTCTACGAAAACACTTCGCGGTGTTCGACTTTTCCCAGCAAGAGGCTCCACCATCCATTCCCCCTTCTCGTGTACAGCATCGCATAGACACGGGAACTCACGAGCCTCTGCGACAAAAGCCATACCGGGTGTCACCTTCGGAGCGCAAGGTGATCAATGACCAAGTCCGTGACATGCTGAAGAAAAACGTTATCCAAGAATCGAGTAGTCCGTGGGCAGCCCCAGTAATTCTAGTTAAAAAGAAAGATGGCACATGGCGATTTTGCGTTGATTACCGCCGCCTCAACGCCGTTACCAAGAAAGACGTATACCATTTGCCACGGATTGATGATGCTTTAGATTGCCTTTCTTCGGCCTCATACTTTTCGAGTGTAGACTTGCGGTCCGGATACTGGCAGATTCCGATGCACAAGGCAGACAAGGAAAAAAACGGCATTCGTTACACCCGACGGACTTTTCGAATTTAATGTGGTGCCGTTTGGGCTGTGTAACGCACCTGCAACTTTTGAGCGCTTCATGGACAACATTCTGCGTGGTTTGAAGTGGGATGTCTGCATGTGTTATTTGGATGATGTCGTGATTTTCGGACGCACGTTTAGTGAACACAACGCTCGCCTCAATCTTGTACTAGAGTGCCTAGGCAAAGCACGCTTGGTACTAAACTCCAAGAAATGTCGCTTTCGAGAACGCCAAACACTAGTTCTAGGCCACCTAGTGGACAAAGAGGGCATAAGACCTGATCCAGCAAAAACTGCTGCGGCCGAAGCCTTTCAGCAACTTCGCTCAGTAAAAGAGCTACGAAGCTTCTTGGGCCTGTGCTCATACTTCCGTCGGTTTATTCCCGGATTTGCTCACATCGCGCATCCATTGACGTGTCTGCTTCAGAAAGGCGTTCAATTTGACTGGACCCCAGAATGTGCGTGTGCTTTTCGTGAATTGAAGTTCCGTTTGACGTCCCATCCAGTTCTCAAACACTTCGATCCCTTGGCTCCCACTGAACTGCACACGGATGCTAGCGGTATTGGTGTCGGCGCAGTTCTTATTCAACGCTTCGACACCAAAAAACACGTCGTAGCGTACGCCAGTAGCTCTCTGAGCAAGCCCGAGCGCAATTACATCGTCACAGAACAAGAATGTCTCGCGGTGAGTTTCGCAGTACAGCGCTTTCGGTCATACTTGTACGGACGCCCTTTCACCATCGTCACAGACCATCACTCGCTGTGCTGGCTCGTCAATCTGCGCGATTCATCTGGTAGGCTTGCACGTTGGACACTCCGTCTACAGGAGTACGACTTCACCATTTCCTATAAAAGCGGTCGACGGCACTCCGACGCCGACTGCCTGTCGAGGCTACCGCTTCCCACGACGGACTGTGACGAGGGCAACTTTGACCACTACATCGTAGCCTTGGAGCCAGCATTTCCTGATCTCAATACCTTTAAGACTGAGCGGCAAAACGACGTCACTTTAAAACTGCTTGCTGCCAAACAGAAATCAGCAGCCAATCGTTATTGCACACGTGATGGTCTTCTGTACAAGAAGAACTATTCTCCCACAGGCTCACCATATCTCCTCGTGGTCCCGAAAAGTCTACGCACTTCCATCTTGCGGGCTATGCATGACGAACCAACCTCCGGTCATTTGGGAGCAGCTAGAACACTTTTCCGTCTTCAAGAACGATTTTACTGGCCTAATATGCGTCAGACGACACAACAGTACGTGTCTAGCTGCAACGAATGTCAACGTCGCAAACGTCCCACAAGTCCTCCTCCTGGTAGATTACACCCTGTGCCACCCCCAAGGACTCCATTCGAGCAAGTCGGGATCGACCTTCTCGGCCCGTTTCCACGGTCCTCCAGTGGAAATCGTTGGATCGTAGTGTGCACTGACCACCTGACACGCTACTGTGAGACGGCCGCAATACCATCGGCTACTGCAGCCGACGTGTGCGTTTTCTTACTACGTTTTATCATCCTTCGACACGGGCCTCCTAAAGTCGTTATTAGCGATCGCGGGCGACAGTTTACTGCAGATGTGGTTGAAGAGATGCTTCGCCTGTGTTGTTCAAGTTTTCGACACTCTACGCCGTACCATCCACAAACAAACGGCCTTACGGAACGCACCAACAGAACTCTCACGAACATGTTGTCCATGTACGTGTCGACGGATCATAAGAACTGGGACAGCGTTCTACCTTTCGTAACTTATGCATTTAACACCGCCCAGCACGAAACTACCGGCTACAGCCCCTTCTTTCTTCTTTACGCTCGGCCGCCACGTTATACCCTCAATACGATCTTCCCATTTCTGAACCACGATGATGCCTGCATATCGGAGACAATCTGTCGTGCAGAAGAAGCCCGCCGCCTTGCTTATTTGCGCACTCTTGCTTCACAAGATCGCTCGAAGGCACGTTACGACCGCCGACACCGACACGTCACATATGATCCCGGTGACTTAGTGTGGATGTGGACGCCTACCAGAAAACGTGGGTTGTGCAAAAAACTACTGGCGCACTATGTTGGTCCTTACGTTGTGTTAGATCGTATAAGCGAAATGACATACCGCATAGCACGTCTCCTTTCATATGGTCGACGGTCTTCAAAGACTGAAGTGACTCATGTTGCCCGCTTGAAGCCCTGCACCACTCGAGATGCTGTTTGACTTGCCCGGTGGGCTTCTTCTACGTGGGGGGATGTGTTACAAGCGCGAAAGCCTTGTATGATTTGGGTATGTGCCGCAAGCAGTAGTGGGACACGGAGTACGAGGGGGGCAGAAGAAGACGTTCTCCTAGCGATAGCAGAACCTCGGCTGGCGCCCAAGACCGTCGGTTGCGTCCGAATAAACCCTCTTTTCACGGAGAGTTACCTGTAACAATATATATATATATATATATATATATATATATATATATATATATATATATATATATATATATATATATATATATATATATATATATACAGGGAGCCTCAGCTATCGTTAGCCAGAGTTTAAAAATACTCCGACGCACCCTAAGACGATGCGACCAAATACATTTTTCTTACCATCGTATGGAGTGAGTCAGGCTATTCTTGTGTTCCGAATAATTGCTTATTAGTCAAGTATAATTAATTAACTTCCGAAGCAACAAAGTTAGGCAAGTAATTCCTATAGAAAAGAAGTAGACTGGTCTGTCAAACGCACAATTAAAAAGTTTCTAACTTTCTATCTATTCATAATTGGCGTTTTCCAAATTACTGCAGATGCCCACGAAATCAAAAAAAAAAAAAACCACGTGACATACGCGCTTGCGCGCCGCGATTGCAGTGCTCTCAAACTTCTCTCGTACGAACGAACATCGCATTTAGCCGGGTGTACCGCCGCTTAAAAGCGAAATGGCTGTGAAGCAGGAGGTGGTCGTGCGATCGAAATCATCAACCGTTATCGCTCGCGCTGCATAAAGCGATTGACAGGCGCGGCAGTTCCGGAAAGCGACAAACTCATGTGTCGGCTGTTGAAGCGAAGTTCTTTCGAATGCGATGCCTTATTCACACGAAGAAAAAGCAGACATTGTTCTTGCCCTAGGTGCTGCAGGAGGACAGAGACGGCAGGCTGCAAGAATATTTCGCAGCTGGAACCCTGGCACGCGACCTAGCCTGATGACCTTAGTGAATAATTATGAGTCATTGAAGCAAAACTTGGCTGCTTTGTAAGGAAGCGGCAAAGAGCTTCACCAATAAGTGACGAGCTGCGCTCCAATGTGTTGGCGTATATGGCGACGAAGCCACACGCTAGCAGACGTAGCGTGAGCGCGGCGACTGGAGTGTCCAAATCAACTGTCTGGATGAGCAGCTGGACTGCACCCCTATCATCTGCAGTTGCATCAATGCCTGGAGCCCAGGGATATTCAAAACAGACTCGACTTCGCGAATTGGATTTTGATTCAAGTGGAACAGGATAGTGACTTTCTAGGCAAGATACTCTGGACTAACGAGGCCACTTTTTCCCGAAATTCTCAAGTAAATGCCCACCATGCACACTACTGGAGTGACCGAAATCCATACTGGCTCGGAAAATCCCGCCACCAATATCAATGGTCTTTTAGCGTTTGGTGTGGCGTACATGACAGCAAAATCATTGGCCCGTTATTTTTGGACAACACGCTGACCGGCCGGAGGTACGTAAGTGAGATTCTTAAAGGGCCTGTTGAAGACTTCTACTGCGACATGCCGCTGGCTCGGCTTGGCGCGATGTGGTATCAGAATGACGGGGCGCCAGCCCACAGATTTAGCGAAGCCCGCGCATGGCTTGATCTGAACTTCCCAGGGCAGTGGATTGGGAGAAACGGGCCCGTTCAGTGCCCGGCAAGGTCACCCGACCTTAACCCTCTTGACTTTTTTTTTTGTGGGGCTACATTAAGGATCGCGTATACAACACGGAAACGACGACCCCAGAAGACTTACAGGAGAGGATAACTGAAGTATGCCACGACATTTCACCGATCGTACTCAAAGCAGCGACAGCAAACTTGCTCAAAAGGTCCCAGTGTTGTATCGCAACACAAGGTGACCTCTTCGAGTTCGTGTTGTGAAAGCGCATGTCGCCAAATAAACATGACATCAATAAAAAAAAAACAGTCTATGGCCATTGAGGTCTCCGTTATTCCGCCATTGTCAGCGTTTTGAAAAAGTTTTTTGGGGCATATTTATTGTCCTTACAGCCATCGCGAAATGACGCAACCTTTCCTTACGGCAGCGCAAACGATACTCGCTGCGACTGCAGTGCTTATTGCAATCATGAACTGCCGCGAGGGAAGCGATATCGCTGGCGTAAATCACACAACCAACGTCTTCGCCTTCGACATGTCGTCTATTAAGCGGTGGTACACCCGGCTAAATGCGATGTTCGTACGCGCGAAGTTTGAGAGCACTGCAATCGCGGTGCGCAAGCGCGTATGTCACGTTGTTGTTTTTTTAAAGCGAAGCTTTGTACCTCTACCAGCCAAGGGTTCTGTCGTGTCCGTCGTTGTAATCAAAAAACGATCCCGACGAACCGCTAACAATTGCAGTATAGCTTACTTGAATTCAGGCATTCAGCGTACAACTGAGCACTCGTTTTCGCAAGAAAACCACAAAAACAAGCTTCAAAGTGATGAGCCAACATGATGGATGATAAGGGCTGCGGGCAAACAACGGAAACAGGCTCGGCGCTGTCCGTAAGATTAGATTGCAGCTGTTGCAAAGCTTATGCAGCTGCTTGAAAGAGGGTTGACGTCATTCGAAACCCTTCCAGCCTAGTAACTGCTTCGGTTCATTTTCTAGACTATCCCACTATGGGGTAGTCTAGTAGTGTATATCACACCGATCATAAAGCAGTAGTGAACATTGTTGTGAAGTAAATAATAATAAAGGCCGTAGTTAAAGTTACGTTGTAGTGTGTGAAATATCAAGTGCGCCGCAGTCACCGTGAGGGTGGCGTAAAAGCTTCGCTTTCCAACCACCTTCACAGTATGGATTGGCGGGCAATTTTTTTGTATTTCGCGGCCATCTGCAGTAATCTGGAAAGCACCAATTATGAATAGCTATAAAGTTAGAAACTTTTTAATTGGGCGTTTCACAGACAAGTCTACTTCTTTTCTATACGAATTACTTGCCTACATTGTTGCTTCGGAAGTTAATTAATTAATCTTGACTAATTAACGAATTAATCGGAACACAAAAAATAATCTGACTCACTCCATACCTTGGTAAGAAAAATGCATTTAGTCGCATCGTCTTAGGGCGCATCGGAGTATTTTTAAACCCCGGCTAAACATAGCTGAGACACCCTGTATATACTGTACAGTGCTCACTGATTGAAACGCGACAATTTAGGCCTAACCAATGTGCATGCTTTTGTTTCCACCGTCGGTAGTTTGTGTGACATCGGCGCAATCTCGACTCGTACGCTTAGATCAGAGTCCGCGTCACCTTTCGTGACCAGATTCGAAGCAACATGGCATGGTACTCTCGAGCAATTGCACAAAGGAGTCTTCTACCCAAATTTGCCTGTCGCGTTTCAATCCGTGAGCACTGTACATGTGTACAGTATATACAGCGCTTATATAGCCCTTGTGCACCGCAGCGCCCCTAAGTACGGACGAGAGAGAGAGAGAGCGCGCGTCGGGAACGAGAGGGAGAGATAGAAAGAGAGCACAGCTGCGCCTCTAGCGGGAGCGGCGAGTACTAGCGTGGTTACGACGGCGCGACGAGGAACAAGGCTCGACCCTAAGGAGCTTCGCCCCTAAATCTTGCTGTGGCATAGCTCAGCCAACCCTGGATATGCAAAGCGAAAGCTTGTTTTTTTTTTTCATCCAAAGCCAGCCATTGTCTACGGTTGGGTCCAGCTGTCGCCGGCGTTTTGCGAACCGAACGGCTCGCTCTTCCTCAGTTGCCGACGCTAGCTTCGCGCGCTTCGCACTCCGGACCCTCTGCAGTGGGCTTCTTCGATTTTCGGAGTTCTGGGAGCTGTTGTGTCTGGCGGTCCTTCGGGACACAGGAGGCCGGCGCCAACTCAGACGCGCCAACTTGGCGCCCCTTTCTCGCGGCCGAGAATTGTCACCTGGGACTGAGGGATTAGCAGTTGGTCTCCGGGCTACCTCATGCGTGGCTAAACGGCAGCGTCGCCCCTTGGTGCGGTCCCGTGAATTACCAGCGCCGCCCGAACCACGACGACGCTACGCCGACTGCTGCCTTTCGAGACAGCCACCGCCCTACCTGGTTCCGCGAACTGACCGCTATGGAGAGGCGAATCTTGAAAGGGGCCCGTGTCTGGCAATCCCGGGGGAACGACATCAACGTTCGGCTCCCAAGGTGTCAACCGCTGCCTGTGTTCGGGGGCGACCTAACAAGATTGGAGGCGGAGCCCGGCGGGAAACGACGACACATCACGTGCGGGATATGGCCACCTGATCCAAGATGCTGATTGGCTAAAAGAACTACAGTGTGTTCCCTCGTCGAGTGAAAGAGGGAAACGAAAGGGATAAAACAGGGGACTTGAGTGGGACGCTGGAGGCTTGAGGCTTGACCATGTAGAGCACGCTCGACCATGGAGAACGCTCGGAGATGTAAACGCTACCACATGCAAAGATGTTAGCACGTAGACGGCTCCAATATCATGGAGTCCATCTTGTAATATACCATGTACAGTGTATATAAAACAGTTTTCTAATCTCCCTGGATAACTCCTCCTCTCGGCACCTGGCACTGCACCATACATGGAACCCTTCGTGGACCCACGAACCATCACCATTCGCAACAGTGGCTGGCAGCTTAAGGGATCGGCCTGCGTTGGCTACATCGGTGTGGTGAGTGCTACGTGTTTGCTTGTCTTTTCGCCAGACTCATTAGCGCAGGTGACTAAGTCGTTAATGGTGTTTGAGGTTGTTAGTGATTTGTCTCACAGACCAAGAATAGTGTCTCGTGGGCTGAATTACTAGTGGGGAAGAAACACATGGTGCACTGTAAATACGGATAAGTTTGAAATCCAGGAACTCCTCAAAAGTTGTGAGCCGATGGGCACTTTGGTTGTCCCTGCGGTAGGCAAAAGTCAACAATTGGAGCTTTTACAGATGAGGAAGTGAGTGGGGAGAAGGCCGGAGAGGCCAGGAAAATTGTTCGTAAGCGAAGAGAGGAAATTCTGCAATCTCCCAAAGTAGCAGCGATAAGGACGGGCTTAGTGCCGGAGTTTGCGCTTCATGTCGCCAGAACTCTCTAGTACAAGTAGGTAGTTGCTAGGAGAGTAACTTTGTGTTTTCTGGCGGGCACCATTTTGGGAAATTCACCTTCTTTAAATAGCGAATTTTAGGAAGGGGGAATTTTGAAGGCAAACGAGATCGCTATGGAGAAATTCAGAGTGCAGGACCTCCTTCTAATTTGCGAGGAGTTGGGCATTTCGGTCGACTCCGCAAAAACGAAAAGAAGCGGTTCTCGACGTCATGAAGGTAGAAGAGGTGACGGTCGAGGAAGCTGATGAGGCTTGGGAGACAATTCAGGAAAGAAACCAAAAGGCAGAGGAGTGCAAGAGGCGCGAGCTTGAAGCTGTTGAGAAGCGCGAGAGGCGCGAGCGTGAAGAAGCAGAAAGGCGCAAGCACGATGCCGAAATTCGCGAGAGGCGCGAGCAAGAGGCAGCGCGACGGCAACGCTCTTAGGTTGAAAGAGCTCGAACGGGAAAATCAGATGCTCAGAGGGCGGACAGCGCGACGCCAGCTCCACACTTTCGAGACAGACGAGGGTATTGTTAATTTCCTCGCCGGTTTGAACGAGTGTGTGAGAAAGAGGGTGTCAGCCGGGACTTGTGGGCCGAGCGATTAGGAGCACTTCTCCCGTTTAGTGTCGCCGCGTGTTTTATGCATTGTTTGTCCGAGGAGAAAGCGCGCGACTACGACAGGGCTAAGAGGGCTTTGTTCAGGCGCTTTGGTGTAGCATGGCAGGCCGACTTCGAAGGCCCAAAAGACAGTGACAAAGCCGAGCCTGTCGAAGGTAACATTAGCACTGAGATGACTAGTGTAGAAAGCTTTGGAAAGGTGTGATGCAAGTGGCACACACACAAAGCGAAGAGAGCGGGGGACCACCCGAACCAGAAACGGAAGGCCCTTAGGCCAAGTGCGTACGGCGGCGGCAATTTCGGCCAGCCTGCCAGACAAGGTCACGCATTGCTTCTCGAATAGGTCGGAGCAAATGCTGAGGGAACCGGGAAAATCAATCTCCAGCAAGGGAGCTTTCAGGGCAAAAGCACGTGAGGAGACTCAGAGGACTGATAGGCTTATTCCCTATTGAGCAGCGGTCACAGGACCATGGAGCGATTCCAGAGGCAGCTGTAAGCAGTGATGAGTTAGACGTGTTAGTAGCCGGAAGCGAGGTGAATGCGGTCACCGAAGAGAGTGGTGGTTTTCCCGCCCTAGAACCAGGGGCCGACTTCGAAGGCCAAGATGGCAGTGACAAAGATTGTTCAGACAGCGCTGAGAGGGCTGTGGTTGCCCGTCGTTAACGGAAATAGTCACAAGCGCGAAGAAGCACTTGTTCCGCCGTTTAGCGAGGCTGTTTCGGAAGCAAGGGCCGACTTCGAAGGCCAGCGAGAAGTTTTGCATGCTATCGACGGCAGTGATGGAGCTAGGCCAGCTGAAGATAGACTTGATGACGAGCTAACATGCTCAAAGATCAAATCTGGTTATGCTCTATTATAACGGCAGTCGCACTGTGAAACCAAAAAGGGTAACGAAATTTCAAGTGCGTGTGCCGATGCCGCAGGCTCTGCGAAGCATGCCAAACGAAAAAGGCGTAAGCGCAGGACGAGAAAAAGCGAACGCGGTGGAGGCGCTTAGAGTCAAACTTGCGAAGCGCCAAGGCGACATTAGTAGATGTGCTAAGGTCCGATCCAGCCAGAGACGGTGAAAAAGCAACGGAGGGACAAACCCCAAGCTTAGGCGTTTCCTAAGATCGGGGATCGGCATGACACGCGTCGCGAAACGGAGAGTTTCCCGAAGACTCAGGTGTAGTGACCGTCACCTGACCGCAACGCGTAAAGTGCACTGTAGACAGAGGGATGGCAACTGTCGCCTAACCGCCTCGCGTACAGCGCATTGTAAGCAGAGGGACAAGGGGAAACGT